>NC_056734.1:744646511-744686511 GCF_019279795.1 Protopterus annectens | reverse complement strand
AAGAGACAGGTATAAAATATGCCGATAAAGCAACTAGGTTAATTGGTAAAACTGACTCCTTATTTTCCAGTACCTAGTAGTGGTTTACACAATATTACATACAAATCCACTGTGATTGCCTGATGGACTTTTTATATTCATATTTGTTTGAGTTACCTTAGAAATGCTTTACTGTTTGTATATACTACATTTAAAGCAAAAGCTATTTATGTATATTTTTGTTGTGTGAAATGGTCTTAAAGGGTGGTTTAGTTAATTTATTAACTAAACCTGGAACTTTAGGTTCCATGTATGTATGTTTTCTTAGTTATTGGTTTCAGAATTTGTTTCTAAAGATTTTTGACTCATCCATGATACATAACTTCATGAATTACTTCAAGTCATTATACTTGGAAGGTATTATTGATGCTCTAAATATAACTTTAACAAATGATGATATATAAATGCTTATCATAAAATATTAACGGCTTAAATAACAATGTCAAAAGAGCTGCTTTAATTAAATTCATTAAAATGCACAGAGCTCAGATAATCTTCTTGCAGGAACCCCACTTGCTGGAGAAAGATTTGCAAAAATTATCATTTAATGGTTTTACAGTTCTCATGGATTCCTGCTTTAGAGCCAAAAGGAGAGGTACCCTTATACTATGGAATAATACTTATACACTGCCTAAAATTTTAAACACCTTTTCAGATGAAGACGGAATGTTAAGCTTAGTAGTGCTAGAAGTTAATAAGAAATACTTTGCACTGGTAAACTCATATTGTATTCCTGGTCTAGGAACTAAATATGTGAAAAATTACTTGGATCTCATTACTTTACATGCAAAGGGAGAAATTATTATGGCGGGAGATTTCAATTGCTTGTTATCAGATGATGACACCTCTAAAAATAGTAAGGTTAAACTAACGACATAAGCTAAAAAGGTAAAGAGTTATTTTTATAGCCTCAGTGAATTTTAGAGACATACATAATTTAAGAGTTCAAAATTCACTTCAATACACTCATTATTCTTTCTGATTTGGTACACAAACTAATATTGATAAGATTTGCATGTCTAACACTCTAAAATAAGTGATGTTGCAATACAGTCATGTGTCCACTCTCTGACCGCAATGCCTTTTTGTTCAGCTTGACTTTGAAAAAAGATGATATGGTAATTTTTCAAAGAATCCCAGCCTATGTTACTAAGTTAAAAGGTTTTAAGGAGTGGTTATTAAAAGAAATAAATGCATTTATAGAAAACAACAATAATGGTGACGTAACAGATATCATACTCTGGGATGCATTAAAAGTTTACATCTTTAGTGGAGTTAAAGCTTAGTATTTTCAAAGGAGAAAGGAATGAGACAAGGAACTTTCTGATTTACAAGCCAAAATAGATAAGTTGAAACTAAATTTAAAATCAAATGAAAAAGCAGTACTTACTGAAATTTCTAAGCTAAACCATAAATATTTAGAAATATTAAATCATAAGGTTGCTATAAGCTTAGAAAGATTAAACTACAGTCCAATTCAGTAAACCTCATTTACATAAACTAGCTATCAGATCCAAACAAATAAGTAAACAAAAATCACATTAATGAAATTAAATACAAGAATAATAACACAGTAAAAGAACAACTGATTTAGGAGGTATATTAGAAGCCTTTAGAAATCATTATCAATCAATCAATGACATGCAATCACCACTAGATTCAGATGATGTAATAGATACACTTTTACAAGAAAATATCAAGACTAAACTATCAAAACAACAAAATAGTACCCTAAATAAACACAAATTTACCTTAGCAGAAGTGAAAGAGCAAGTTAAAAATCTGAAGGATAATAAAGCCCCCGGTTAGATTGGGTAATCCCAGAAATATATAAAATTCTTCCAGAGGACACAGTAAAGTTATTATTAAACACATTGTCCATGGTTAAGCAAGACTTAATTATCCCTCCCTCGTGGGAAGTACTGAATAATTTCCCCATTCTGAAACAAGGTAAGGACCCCCCCCCAACAATGTGCATCCTATAACCCATATCATTGTTAAATATTGATTATAAAATGTTCATGTCTATCCTGGCCAAAAGACTAAAGAATATATTACATAATCTAATATGTTTTGATCAAACTGGCTTTATCTTACACAGAAAAGTGCACAACAATATTATTCAGCTACTATCTCTAATAGACATTGCAAACAAAACCAACAAACAATTAACTATTATTAGTCTGGATATTGATAAGGCGTTCAATTCCCTTAGTTGGTCATACTTACAAAAATATTTAAAGAATTTAACTTTACTTCAGATTTCACTAAACTGATATTAAATATTTATAGTGATTCTAAAGCATTTGTTAAGATTGGTTCATATCTATCATCCCCAGTAAAAATTCATAAGGGAACTAGACAAGTTGCTTTCTATCTCCATCATTTTTCACTTTTTCAGTGGAACCTTTTGCTTCATTAGAAATAACCCAAATATCAAAGGATTTCAAGTTAATGAGGGATACTGTCCAAAAGTTCAGTTTTTTGCTGATGATATTCTACTAACATCCAGTGACATAGAAGGCTCTTTACGACATATCATGAATGCCATAACTCTATTTGGAAAAATCTCAGGGCTCAATTTTAATCAAAATAAAACCAAAATACTTTTAATCAATAAGAAAATAAATAGCAATTTGCAAAAATACAATGCATTCAACTGGGAAAATGATAAGATAAATTATCTAGGAATAAGTATTAAGAATAAGTGGAATGAGACTATTAAATTTAACTTCACAAAACTGGTAGCTATAATCAGTGACAACTAAAAAGTGGAACAAAATGTTTTTCATCATGGAAGACAGACTTACATTAATAAAAATTATTATTTTGCCCAAGATTTTATTTTACATACAATCATTGATTTTACCTCCTCCTAAGAAATTCTTTAAACAAATAGATTCCCTATTACTAACTTTTCTATGGTTCCCAAAGAAACTAAGATTAGCCTATAAATGGCATGTTAGAGCCTGGGACAGTAATGGGATTGGCTTTTCCAACATAGAATTATATCCAAATCTGTTATTATTAACATAAAACTACACTGGATTTCATCCAAATACACCTCTAGCTGGAAATTACTACATGAAATACATATAGCTTCCTCTGAGAACTCAGAAACCCAGTTTAAGGAAACCTTTGGAATTAACAAAATTGTTTGGATACGCCATGAGTATTGCTTATATAATAAGAAATGTAGCCACTTCTCACATGGTATAAACCAAATATTTTATATTTTCAAAAAATATAATTGACAATTATAGTTTAAAGAACACCTTTTTCATTACATTTCCCATATTTTATACACCAGATTGCCTAGATACCTTCAATATCAATAAGATGTGGAATCTTAAAGAGAATAATCTAAAGTTTTGGCACCAGTTTATAGACAATAAGAACATCCAACCAATGAACTTTCTCTTAGCCAGATATAATGTCTGTTAAGATAATTGGCTCTGTATTCAATCTTTAAGACAGTTTGGTGAAAATAAAGTGAGAGTGTCAATAAATCTGGAAACTGATATTATACCAAGATTGATACAACTATTCATATGGTGTAGTTCAATGAACATTGAACATAAATTAAGCATATCACCTGTATATAAAGTCCTATGAGAAGACTTGATTACTTTTGACCAAGCCACCATTAATCTTTATGGTGTAATTCCAAAAGGCTTGGTCAAAAGCCTTTTGGAATTACACCATAAAGATTAATGGTGAATCTTTATCTAATGATAATAAGAAACAGTTATTAAATTCAATAAAAAACACTTCATCAACTTTATATTGGAGACTATATACCTGGAGATTTATTCATAGAAGCTTTTACACTCCACACAGAATTGACCTTATAACCAAGAGTAATGAAAGCAAATGCTGGAGGTGTGGTGATATTCTTGAAGCCAATGGGGTTCATATGTTCATCGAATGTAGAACTCTCACACAATACGGGAGTGATTTTAGACATTTTGCAAAAGCCCTGTGGTCTGATAACTGTCATATTACTAGCTCTTTTATATTATTCAATGTCCCTACCCTAAGTGTAACCCTAGAAATTAGTTACCTGTTCTTTGGTTAATTCTAACTATTGTCCAAAAAATAATTACATTGAACTGTAAAAATAAGCATGATCTTTTGTTTACTGAGTTTATTTCAATAGCAAAATCTGTATGTAAAAAATAAATGCAAACTATTTATGAGAGATCATCAAATGTAACACACAAAAGACTAGCTTGCCAAAAATTGGAGAAATTGTTAGATAAATATCAATTACCTTTCTTGGATAAAACAAATGCTTATCATGGATGTTTGTGTATAGTGTTAATAGTTATTATGTTTTATATTGTTTATTTTTAATACTTTATGTCCATGTTTATTAACAAAATTTAATAAAAATGTTTTTGGAAAAAAGAAATGGGGATACACAAATGTCAGTGTGAGGGGAAACATTAAGAAGCATACTATAGTGGCTCATTGACATGGATAGCTGGTTAATAAAAATATACACAGACACACAGCAGTATCGTAAGATGGGAAGACATGATGTGAATGCAGATCTTTTACTTACTCCATTGAATGCTCCATTCCATTTGATGGCATTCTCATTTATTAAAATTTCCTTTCCTGCTGTTAATCGTGAATCAAAATTGCCAACTTTAACACATTTAAGGGCACCATTACTTGAAATCTGTTGATTTAAAATATCAAATACAACTGGTGGGTCACCATTCATATCAAAAAACACTTCTTCCCCAGCTTTGGTTTTAAACTTAACATTTTTTACATAATGAAGGACCTGTAAGACAAATAAGGAATCATAAACAAAAGTTATGGGTACTCAACATAACTTTTTATCTGCTTGAAATTTAAGCTACAGCATTTGCAGAACAAATATATTGATATTAGAAATTATTCATCACATAGAATTTTCCAGAGCTACAGACCATACTGTCCACCTTTCTAAAAAGTTCCATTCCTTGCTGTGCAAAAGCCTCACAACAAATAAAACTCCAGCAAAGTTAAGAATAACTATATAAAATGCATTAAATACTTTCTGTGCTTTATAGTACTGGCTCAATGTGACATTGCATTCAGGCTTAAGGAAAAAAATACTATCTACATAAATGGAAAGCTGGTAATGGCTAAAGTTTGAGTATTTTTTGTCTTTGCACAACATGTTCACCATTAACATTTAGAGCATAAAATGAATATATATTTTTTCAAATCACATACTAATTTTACATCAGATTTGTGTTCGGTCACAATTATAGATTATTCTATGTATCATTTTTGCTTTGCGATAAAAATTAATAGATATTCCCCTATTGATAGATCTACTACCTCTAGCTATAATACTGTGCCTGTTGCCCAGACAAGAAGTGCACTTTGTCTTTTTGTAACAAGAGAACTTGAGAATCAATACTGTTCAGCTTTACAAATATCCAAAGATAGATTAATAACGAGATTCAGATTATAATGTAAACAAACTGAATTAGATTGATTTATTAGAATAAGCTGGTTAAATCACATCATACAAAAATAGATATGAAACAAGAAATGTAAGCCCTTTCTTTCACTCTCTATAGTACTTCCTAGACTAAATAAAGTTAATTTCTACAAACAGAGCTAAATAAATGATAATAAGATGGCTATGATGAAATCAGTTAGAGCCTTAAATGGCAAAAATAAAAAAAGAACTGTTCAGATTTTTATTTACTGAATATATGCTCCAATAAACAAAACATGCCAGCAAAGGCATTTTCAGGGTTTATTTTATTTATTTATTTTATTTTACATTTGCTGACCGGGAGAGTCTAATTGGATTACAAGTCCATTTTCAGTGGAGGCCCGGGGAGAAAAGCTCCAAGAGAACAATTTTTTACAAAACATAGTTTTAAGGAAAGACTTTTGACATACAATTTCCATAGAAGAGACTTTGACATACATATTAACTAACAGATAGGATACATCTCTTCTCTACAATATAATAATAAATTTTAGAAGATATTCCTAAGTTTAGGATTCCTGTAATAGATTTACTATCAGAGTAAAAGCAGAGAGACGTAGAATAAGGCTCCGAGAGAGAGCAGATGGTGCTTGCTATAGTTGAGAAGGATAACACATTGATTTATTATATATCTTCAACCGGTTTCAGCTGAGAAGAATAACAAATTGATTTACACTGCCTTCTCCTTGTTTTAGTTGCTTATGGAAAGCACAATATTGCTGTGGTAGTTTTCCCTAACTCCTGGAGAGATGGGATGAGCAGTAGATTAACAGTCCTAAGTGGGTACAGTACTATGATTGGTGGGCTTAGAAGAGTTACTTAAGTTAGCTGAAGTTTTCTAATGAGACATTAGCCTGGGGGTTAGAATGAATATATTAATAAAAAAGTTTATATTTAGAATTGGAAAAGTAAAAAGCAAAACAACAAGGAAACTTTGACTTTGTCCATGTCCAGTCAGCTAATTAAGAGCCACTAAGAACTCACAGTAGTAATATTAAAATGCTCATTTACTGTATATAACCCCCCCCACAAAAAAAAAAAAACAAGTAAACTAAGCAGAGAAGAAAGAGGACCTCTTATAAGGCACAAATTAATGAAAAGAACTTATAGAGAATTGTGTCTATCAATGGTACCATACTAGATGTTAAAATAATAATAATAATACCTACTCGTTAACAAGGTAACACCACTTGCCACACTGCTCCCTTTCAAGGGCAACCAGGGAGCAATGTCCAGTTAAGTGACTCACTTTAGGTCACAAAGTAGGCAAATGAGGGTTGAGGTAATCAAAATTTGTACTACCAGAACTATAGGTCACAGTCTTAACCCTCTGTGACAACCACCTCTAAAATGTTAATTTCTTCATTTGTTAAGAAATAATTTGAAACATTAAATATGTTGATGCAATTAGTCATCTCTGATCTCTTCACAGTTTTCCGTTTGGTCTCATACAGTGTACTGATTCATTTTAGTATGTAACAATTAACGAGGAGGCATTTCACTAACTTAAAGCTACTGACATAGAAGATTTTTGTCAAGTAGCTGATTATAACCAATCTGTTATGTATTCAAACAATTATGTCAAGGGATTCATCTAAAGAATGGCATGAAGAAAATCTCAGGAGTGAATTTTATGGCATCATTTTAAGAACACATAACGTGGTTATTATCAAAATCTGATATAGTATTTTGTAATGCATGGTGCTTCATAGTATATTTAAAATATTTACACATTTCATATTTATCTTAAAAGATACAGTTGATATTTATGTTTCTTGTGACAGGATATTTAATTAAATTTTTTGATGACTGTGTTTTCCCAGCACATGCTTTTTATGGTGCCATGGTTTTTCTTAAAATTCCACTTTAGGTTTACACTTTATATGAGGGAAATATCAGTTAAAATATACATAATTACTACACCTCCAAAGCTATTACTGTGTTTGCCAATATGGTTAAAAGCAAGGCACAGTCTATGTAATCATACTTTTTTTTTTTTTTTTTTTTTTTTGCTTTTTATTAGGGCTGAGTTATGATCTTTTCAATTAGTCAGGGGATTTCTGTGATTCTCTTCCATGGTGCATGGCTGTGCATAGCAACATGTCATTTCTAACTTTCTTTCTCTGATGCAATTCTGTAGTGATTGACATGTGTGTAGCAACATAAAGTGACTAAGATTTTAAAGCTGTCAAACTGTTTCTCAGATGTGGTACTGGTGACTGCTGTGTGTGTGTGTGTGTGTGTGTGTGTGTGTGTGTGTGTGGCAACAGGAGATTTGGTAATAATCAGGTTCTGATGTATAAATATCACTGCAAAGTTGTAATGTATACAGCACCACAATTATGTATCAAAATTAGGAAAAGATAAGCTAGTTAAGCACTTTTTTAATGTCAGAAAGATGCTTAAAAAGCTTTAGTGGAGCACCTCAAAATGCTGTTAAACTTTAGTCTTATGCAAGACCATATCAGCTGCCAGTGTGAGCCACCATAAAGCAGCTGTAGAAGCAAAAAGCTTTAAAAGCTGTTAGGTATTCACTCTTCCATACATGTAAAAACAAAGTGGAGATAAGCAATATCTAACAACTTTTAAATTGATTAGATCTTTAAATGGACACTTTACTTCTGCCTGCTGTCTGAATGGCAGCATTAAATGTTTATGGCTTTCACCGCTGTAACAGATTTCATACTCCTACACTTTCTTCTGTTACTTGAAACACGTGTAGCAGATAAAGCACTGTAGGAACATGTGAACCTTTTAAGAAGACTAGTACGTTTATTCCTGTGATTGACCCCACTGTTGAGTTGTTTACTACTATTTGTGAGAAAGAAGTTTGTTTGATGTATGAGAATGATTTTAAAAACAGCATACTTAATTTGAATGAAGGTGAACATCGTGCACTGATACAGTTAAAGGAACTTTCTTCAATAGAATTACATCCCTCTGATAAAGGGGGAAGTATTGTTGTGTTAGGCAAGACTCCCTATTTGCATAATATGATGGATTTACTGTCTGACTGTGAAACTTATGTTCAGTTGAATAGGGGAGAGGTTGAGGGGATTATAGAAAGACTTGCTTTCTTTTTATTTGATATGTGCATGACCAAAGTTATTGATGAAGATCTTTTTAAGTATTTCCCTGTTGAATTTCCGATCATACCGAGTTTATATGGCCTCCTCAAAGTCCACAAAAATGTTGTTGACCCACCCATGCACCCTATAGTGTCCAATAGAGGGTGGGTCACAGAACCACTCTCCATTTATGTGGAGAAAATGTTACATCCTTTTGTTATTTCCACTACTACATTATTGAAGGGCACAAAAGATTTTTTGACTTTGTTATTCCCTATTTTGAAGCAAGTGCAAGATAAGATTAAGTTGTTTTTTCTAACTTTAGATGTGAATTCTTTGTTCACCGTTATCCCCAATGATTTGGGGATAGAGAGCATCAGAACCTTTCTGTCAAGCAAAACAGATTTAGACAATAAATGTATTAGTTTGGTGTGCAGTTTATTAGAATTGATTTTAAAAAACAATGTATTTGTTTTCAATGAAAGGTTCTATCTACAGAAGACTGGTATAGCGATGAGCACAGCGTGTGCGAACAGCTATGCCAACCTGGCTTTAGCACAATGGGAAAAGGAGACTGTTATGCTGACTAATGCATTTTGTAGATACATTTTGACTTATAAGAGGTCTGTGTATGATATTTTGTCTTGTGGGATGGACCTGCTGAAGAGGTCATACGTTTTATAGACTGCTTACACACCACTACGTCTAAAATGTAGTTATAATTATTCATTTGATGTTATAGAATTTTTAGATGTTAAAATCAGTAAAGGTTTATTTGGTGATGTTAGGACTTCTATATGTAAAAAGCCATATAAGAGGAATGCTTTTTACACAAGGGGAGTATGTATCTCCGTCATGTCTGTAAAAATGTTGTGAAAGGCCAAGCAATGCGAATAATGAGACCACATAATAATGAGGAGGATATGAAGGCAGCATTACAGGAATTAAGAAACAGTTTTTTACAAAGAGGGTATAAGGTGAATGAGGTGGATGCCCTGATTGCTGAAACCATCGAAGTACCAGGGACCAGAGGTTGTCCCTATTTTTCAGATAGATGTGAAAGTACTCTCATTGATAGAGAGAGGTCTCATAGAAAAAAGTGTGACTAGGTTAACCCTGACATATAGCAGTAATGTTAATAAAATATGTGACATTGTCAAGAAGAACTGGGGTATATTATTTATGGGTGAGAAGTTTAGAGGGGTGACTGGGAATGACCCTGATTTCAGTTTTAGAAATAGTCAGTGATTAAAGAGACAATTATGCTATAACAGTGTGAGCTTAGGATACACACCACCGTTACACAGAGAGGGGACCTTTTCTTGTAGACATTGCAAAGCCTGTAAGTTTATACACACAGACAATCATTTTGAACATCCACAGAAAGGGTTTGTTATAGAAACATCTTTGTATGCTGATTATAATACAAAAGATGTGATTTATTTTTCTTATTGCTCAGTGTGTTTTGTATACTATGTAGGGAAGACCAATAGGCACCTGAAAGTATGTATCTTAGAACACGTAGGAGATGTGAGGAACAAGAGGGTCAATAGTGCATTGGGGCAACATATAATAGAAAAGGTTGATGAGCATAGTTTTAGATTTTTAGTTTTAGAGATTATAGCTACAAATATTAGAGAGGGTGACACCAATAATTTCGCAGAAGAAAGGGAGCAACAGTGAAGTATATGGTTAGATGCAGATACATTTCCAGGCATCAATGAGCGTGTATCCCTGAAACCCCACTTAAAATCTCACCCACTAAACACTTATGTATTATTGCATTTTATGATATGTATTATATGTATTTGCCTGTTATTTTTTGGTTGAAAAACTTGTATCTTTTGAAATATGTATATTTATTCTACTCATGTGTGCTAAGAAATAATGTTTTTAATAAGGTGCATTGTAACTTTAAGTAATAGGAGGTGTGTTTCTTGGTTCTTGATTGGATGGTTTACATTAAATAGTGGAGGGAAGACAGTTTTAATTAGGTCTGATGAAGCTACCTTGATAGTAGTGAAAGCACTTACCATTGCTTTAGCATTCTTGTATTATTAAGTGTTTTGAGTTCTACTATGGTGTGCACTGAGTTTCTTTTTATCTGAAAACTTCATAAACTATACATAAATATGATCACATCTGTCCATCATGACTCTTATTACAAGCTCGCAAATCTAAATGGATGCCAAGATTCACCTTTTGAGCTTCACTTCCCTCTCCTTCATGCCTTGAACATATAACATGTTAAAACATTTAATGACAGAGTGCTGAGTTTGAATTATTCTTTCAAAAAATCTCTATTAAATGTGTGCTGAAATGAAAGTGTTCAAAAATATGTGTGTTTGTCTACCCATACATTATTCAGTACTTTTTTTATTTTATTTGTAGTCCGTAGTGATGATTAGTATACTGTGTGTGTGTGTGTGTGTGCATCTGTGCGTTTGTGTGTGTGTGTGTGTGTGTGTGTGTGTGTGAGCACAAGCGTGTTTGCACATAATAAGTTGATTATGATCTGAGATCTGATTGTAATAACCTATATTATTTTTACTGTTTATGGAACATAGTCAGTACACTTAATGTACTACAGTATTCTTATTATATAAACATTCAAGGGGTAGTACTGCTATTATGGATGGAGAAAGGGAATGAGAGTATTATGTTAACTTCACGTAACAAATGCTTTGTAAATCTGATTCATGCAAGGTAATTCCAATGTAAAAAGCAAGGAAATGCAACTGTAAAGAATGCATTTAATTATTACCTTACAGGTGGCTTAGCCACATATTTTTATGTGCACAGTCCTAAATTATATATTGTGAATGGGAAGATGAAAATTACACAATCAGTTATTTAGAACCCCCTCTTGGACTTACTTTAGCTAGTAAAGGTTGTTGTATGCAATCAACTGTGCTACATATAGCACAGCCATTGCAAAAATATGGACTGACTATGTACTATCATTTATTAGGGACTCAAAGCAATTTTAAAAGTTCATTAAAGCTGTGTATTTCTTCAAATAATATTGAGGTAAGTACTGCATGCTCATCATAGTAGATATCATATCCCTACCTATGTAGATTCTGAATTATATAATTGTAAAATATGTGTAACTGTCGCAATGTAAGGATGAAACAACTGGTGTTAAGAGACATGGACCAAAATGAAATGTCAAGAAATACATAATAGTATCCTTTGGGAAGTTTGCCAACCCTGGTAACTATCATATTGGCAGCACACCTCTTAACATTTACCTAGTAGTCAGGGACGTAAGGACACAAATAGACAGCAATCTGGCCTTTGACCACCATGTGTCTACAGTAGTGAGGAAGTCATTCTATAGTGTGCACCTTATAAATAAAGGTATGGCATCTAAGTGCAATGAAGTCATTGTTCCACTGTATTTGGCATTCATCAGACCTATCACTGAGTACAATGCCTCTTTTTGTATGTACCTAACCAGGCATATCCAACAATTGGAATGTTCACAGAGGTTATTCACTAAAAGAATACAGGGCTTAAGTAAAATGTCCTATGCAGACCACCTGAAGGCACTATCCCTGTATTCTGCCTCCTACAGGCTTTTTAGCAGAGAGCTATGCCTGACATAGAGGGCATTGTCAGACCCCACTCTGATGGACCTCCTGCATATCCCCAAAACAAACAGCACCAGAATTATGCATTCTAAGTACTTGAACTTGGATAGGACCTGCTGGACAGACAGGTATGCATCCCAGAGATTACCATGTCTCTGGAACAGGCTCCCCATGCATGTGAAGCAGAGTTCCTCCCTAAGCCAATTCAAGTGTAACTTTAACAATTGAATAGGGACCAGGAAATTCATCCATGGTTTGGCACCTATGTCTCTAATGGACACTGAAAATCTCTAAATGGTTCATCTCCTTGGCCCTAGCTTGTAAATGTTTCATTTCCCAAACCTCTGCTTACACTTATCAAGGGTATCAGAACTTGTCAGAGATTCGGAATGTATGGCTAGGCTTAAAAAGGCCCTTGCGGTTGTTAGCCTAGAAAACACCCATGAACCTATGAGAATGTATCTTGTATAAAGGTCAGTAATGGACTTTTTGTTAGTAGATAATATACTAAACAATAACATGGCTGCATTTGTAAAACTAATATTTCATCAAGAAAAAGGGACAATAATGGACTAGCAATGGCAGCCTAGCTATGTGAATAGATTGAATGCGTACATAAGATAAGGGGCAGCAGATATGTTTTAGATAAATAGACAGATAGATCGCTCGATCGATAAACCCATGGTTGAAATCCTTATTGACAAATCAGGTTTGATCAAGGGACATCTTGCTTACCTGATATACTGAAACTCAGCTCAGTGAATAGCTGCTGAGGGAGAGCAAACTCTGCCCCCCTTGCAAGGGTCCAATGTTAAAGCCTATCCCATAAATTCCCTGAATCTGGAGTTAATAGTTCAAATATGACAAAATGTTTCTGTATCACATCTAGACAAATTGCTTTGTCATCTTATATTTGGAACACATTTTGCATTTTTAGTTTATGGGTTACAGTTTGTGAAACTACAAGAAGAAGAGACAATGAAACAATTTCATACTTACTTTCAGTAATCTATGACTAGTGTCAAATTCATCTTTGGCAGGTGAATAAAACTTAGTAGTGTATGTAGACACAGCTATAAGACCAATGAAAAACTATGTTTTTTTAAAGTTTCTTTCTTTTTTTTTTATAAAACAGTAGAAAGGATCTCATTCACAGCACTATCTAGTATCATCAGTTTATATATCAAATGTCACTAAATCTCAGTTTGCGAGAAATCCAAAATGAAGTCAGAAAAAGCAGCAAGCTCAGATGAGGTCACAACATATATGATAAAAATGGTGGGTGAAATGAGGAGAAATGGATTCTGAGGGTACTTATAGCAGTGTGGAAAGAGAGGCATACCCCAGATGACTAGAGAATTAGCATACTAGTGCCAGTGTACAAGAAGAAAGGGGACATCCACAACTCTGGGCAGTACAGAGGTATCAGATTCCGATCACACTATGTGAAATTCTGGAGAGGGTGATTGACAAATGAATATGCAGAGTAATAAAAAGTAAGATGGAATATGAGAAGTTCTGGTTCAGATCAGGATGCAACACAACTGAACTGATGTTTGCAGAAAGACAGATAGTGGAGAAGAAGTTAGAGATGAGGAAAAAATCCATCTGGGCATTTCTAGACATGGAGAAATCATATGACAAGGTCCTGTGAAAGCTGATTTGGACAATCCTGTGTTGGTTCAAAGTCAAGACCCTGCATCAGGGTTCAGCTCTGAGCCCACTGTTGTTCGAACCAGTGATGGTCTACATTAGCAAACAGGTCAGAACAGATTATTATGGTTTGAGCACATGTATAGAAAAGTAGAAGACAATCTGATGAAGAAGATTTGGGACAGACAGGAAGAAGGCAAGAGAAAATGGGAATGTTCAGCAAAGAGATGGATGGATTGTGTGAGAGAAGACCTATGGCAGTCAGGCATGAGTATCAAAGTTTGCAGGAGAGTGGCAATGAACAAAGAAAGATGGCAAAAGTTACGACACCCTGCCCCATGGAAAAAAATGGGAAAAAGGGGGTTGATGATGATGACGAATTGAAATGACAATGCTTTTTGCAATAATATAGACAATTGTAGCTAACTATTTGAAACCAGGAAATACATAAGTGCACTAAATAATAAGTTCAGTTTAGTTGCATATGTTAAAAGGGACACTGAAAACACATCTATAACAAATGTCAGATAAGAAAGTTATCAGTAAAAAAATAATGTATTGACTTGATTTCTCCAAAGACTTAGAAAGTATTAAGCTTACTTTGTCTGAACAGATTTGAAGCCTCCATAAACTAAAGCACTGCTGGTGTTTCCCAGCTGGATGAGAAAAGCTACATTTTTTTGTCTGTGACCTTTTAGAGCTGCCTTCTGATACCTGCTCCATTTTGTTTTCTGTTTTAAGAAATTTGCTAGGCCTAGACACAAATTATCATGGCTGCTCATTTCACATTTTTTTTCCATTGGTTAAATTGTCTCTTCATTTATTCTGAAATACTCAGTGAAATTCTGGGCCTCTGTCTTTGAAAAGATCTGAAA
The DNA here is from genome assembly GCF_019279795.1 of Protopterus annectens. NCBI lineage: Eukaryota > Metazoa > Chordata > Ceratodontiformes > Protopteridae > Protopterus > Protopterus annectens. The sequence goes on along the minus strand of NC_056734.1, from coordinate 744,671,774 downwards.
CCTGTATAAAGTAAAGCACTGCTGGTGATTCCCTGCTGCATGAGAAAACCTATATTTTTGTCTGCAGCCTTTTTGAGGTGCTCTCTGACACCTGCTCCATTTAGTTTTCTGTTTTAAGAAATCTGCTTGGCATGGTGTTTTTATTCTACATGAGAAGTAGACACAAATTATCTAAGCTGCTCGTTTCATACATGTTTTTCATTGCTTAACATCTCCTGAATGATACTTAAATACTCAGTGAAATTCTGGCCCTCTGTCTTTGAAAATATTTGAAGCCTGTATAAAGTAAAGCAATGCTGGTAATTCCCTGCTATGTTTCCCACACATCAACTGTTTGTTGATTTGCTTTTTAAACCTGGTGACTTTAAGCTGCCCACCCCTACTGTAAACTGAGCTTAATAAGCTCCCCCCTTTCTACACTGCTGTTGATATCCTGAATTATTTATTTGCCTTTCCTTGCACTTATATTGAAAAAGTGTATTTTGCCTCCCATTGTCTGTTGTATTTGATCTAGCTAGCTGTTGGGTAAATCTGTGTATTTTTACACTTTAGCAAACAATTGTTTTCACAGAAAAAAGTCAGTGGATTTTCCATCTAGTGCACTAGGAGGTAACCTGGTCTGTTAAGGTTGAAGAGACACTTGAGATTTCTGAATGCAGTTTTATTGGCTGGAGGGCTTATCTTGTTTTTAGTGCCTTTATAAATTCTATGCAATTAAGTGTCTCTTGGCTCATTTATTCAAAGTGAAGTACTTTTTTTGATTTACCACACTTTTATAAGTTTTTTAAAGTACACTGCTGTATTTATATATTTAAGTTTGTTTGTGGTAGCATTTTGTACCATTTACGTTTGTTTGTGGTAGCATTTTACTCTGGATACTCCATTACTGTGCCTATGCACTGGGAGGAATGGGATTTCTTTTGGTGGCAGTAGGTGTTTACTTGGTGTATCTAAGGTGAGAAATACACACAAGGGCTCAAAGTATTTTTTTGTTTTTTATTTTTTGCCCTTCTCTGCACTTGATTTCCACTCTTCTGATATCTAGTCTAGATTCAGACTTGCTGAATATAGTCTGTTATTGATACACTTGAGCACTAAACCAGCCATCTTACATTAAGAAGGGCTCCTCTGCTCCCTTGTGGCAGAAGAGTGTGGTTACAGCCTGGTCTGAGGTGAGGAATGCTGGAGGAAGGTTCATTGTGTGCTTTCCTACTAGTAGATTAGCTTAAAAGTGTCTTAATTTCACCTGCATTTAAACTTTGTGTTTGCACCCTGCAGCACACCATACAACAGGGATTAGAGGTGCCCTGTACAGACGCAAACACCTTTGAACTCAATTTTTCCATAGACATCTGTCAGAGGAATGCACCCAAGCTCCCTACTGTACTACATGTGTACTGAGCAGTGTTACTACATGTAGCACCCATACCCTTCAATAGAACAAGCACCTTTGTTAGTCCTAACACAAAAACTGGTCAAACCAGCCCAATCCCTTCCCTAATAGTACATAAAGTAAAAACCTGCTAAAATGGATGGGCAGTTTCCCATCATTTCACCAGCCAGCCTGATTGACATGGGCATCCTGATGCAATGTAATAATCACCTCATGTATACTGACAATCACTTACTCCTAAAACAAATACCCTATGTGAGAGATATAATTACACTATGAAATTGGAATCAGTTCTTTCATGTAACAACAAACTGGACATCCAGCAAGCTGTCAGCACACACACTTCACCTCTCACCCAAAATTAGGTCATTACACATAAACCCACATAGGCAGAGGTACTCACTAGAACCCTACCAAAAGATCAGAGACCTCCCAAACGTAAACCACTTTCACACATTGCTATGCAAATATAAATCAATACACATAATAACACTCAGCAAATAAGCTTCTAAGGCAAAACACTTCAAAACCTAATGTTCTGGTCACAGGCAAATCTGTAGTGAGACACACAGATATCCCCCTCAACAGGTTAGACAAGGAGAAGGTCACGGTCAGCTGCCTGTCAGGTGCCAGGATCCATCAAATCACACATACACTCAAGTCTCTCAACAACAAGCACGGTTATGACTCTGTCATAGTCCATGTTGGGATGAATGACTTGAGACATACCTCTCTGCACTATTTGAAGAGAGACATGAGTGAATGCTCAGATTATGTTTCCCAGGCAGGTATGGCATTAGCCCTAAGCAGCATTCTGCCTTCACCCAGGATGATGCCACAATATAAACAAAACGTGATTGACTTCAACAATTGGCTTAGCTTGTGGTATCTGTCCAGGGGGAATCCAGTATCTGTCAGCCTGGGAAGACATGGTCAAAGGACCATACTGCTTTGCCAGAAATGGTCTGCACCTGTCTTCCCTAGGCTTTGGGATACTGGCAAAGGCACTTGCCTCCACCATAGTACCTTTTTTTTAGGCAATGTCAAAACAACAAAACTTCTGATGTAACAAAATCTACTTGAGACCAACTCCAGGTTCTGCTGCTTAATGCTAGGAGTCTAAACATGAAACTGCACTCCCTGGAAGCACTCCTCACCTTGGAAGATGCTGACATCTGTGAATTCATTGAGACATGGTTTGATACCATGGAGAGAACCCCATCTTTGCAAGGCTACAATGCCTTCCACACATTCAGACCTCAAAATGAGCATGAAAGAACTAAAGGTAGAGGTGTATCCATCTTCATTAAACCCAAGTACACCCCGAGAATGGTCAAACAGTACAACTCTCTTGAACAACTGGAAAAGCAAACCACCTATCTGGACTTACTGGAGTCACTCACCTTACAGCCCAACACCTTAGTCATGGGAGAGTTCAACTATGCTTCCATCGACTGGGTGACATACATGAGCGCAAACATGCTCACCCAGAGGTTCCTGGACTTGTCAAAACCAATGCTCTGGAACAGACAGTCTGAACCCCCCTCAAAAGGAGCTCCAGTCTCCCTGACATAAGACTCAACAACATGGGAGGGGGGGTCACTGCACTCCCACCCATGTTATGCCATACCTGGAAAGATCACACTATAAATCAGTCTTGTTTGAAGTAACTATTGAATCTGTCACCACCACAGGAGCAAAAAAAAAAAATCTAAAAAACTTTTCCAAAGCAAACTATGGCCTACTAAGCAATGGTATAAAAGGTGTTATACCCCAGCAATTACAGACAACAATAACTCCTTGCAAAGGTATACACAAATGCCCTGTATAAATGCTAAAGCAACTGTATAGTCTCAGCTGTGCCTGACTAGATTAAAGCCAGGTCCTCCTGAAAAAACATGCCACCCTAGTGGACTTCAAGTACAAACAGATTATATAACAAAAGGAAGAAACTGCTGTCTAAGAACAAGAGGCAACTGACTCAGAAGAGGAAGAGTTCCCTCCACAGCTTGAACAAGTTAATCAGAAATCTTGTAAGGTCCTGTAAAGCTAATTACAAATGTAAAATAGCATCCCTAGCTAAGGATAATCATAAAGAATTCTTTAAGTACATCCAAAATCTAAAAGGGAATGCCTAGCTATGTGCCAAACTGGTAGTAAATGGTACCACTCATAGTATAATGGAGGAAATTGCCAACCTGCTAGCTGACAATTTTGATGCAAACTTCACTCCCTTGTCCCCACTAGCCAAACCTCATACCTGACACCAGTCCTCTGCATAGTATCTCAAGAGATCAGGTCACATTTGCGTTCTCAAAGGCCAACAACATGGCCTCAATGGGACCAGATAACATCCCAGGTTGCTTATTAAGCAATCTAAAACAAGCCTGCGAATCAGCTTTGTTCCAGCAGTGTGAAGAACAGCAACAATAATCCTCTTGCACAAAGGAGGACCATCAACTGACCCTGAGAACTATAGACCCATAAGACTAAACAGCCTCATCTGTAAGGCCATGGAAAGAATCATAATGGACATTATCAAAGGACATAGGTGACCTTCAAACTCTTGATCATTCTTATTAAACCTAGTAGACTTCTTTGAGAAAGTCATCAAAGCCTTGTATGAAGGTAAGACAGTGCATACTGCCTATCTTGAACTAGCCAAGGCATTTGACACAATCCCCCACTCAGGTATCATTGTGAAAATCTCCCAACTGAGGATTAACCATTATGTCACTTGATAGGTAGTCAATTGTCTCACGAACAGAACACATAATGTCAAAGATGGTGACTCCACCTCTACCAGTAGACCTGTCACCAGTGGCGTACAACAGGGATCTGTGCTGGGCCCTTTACTGTTTGGAATCTATTTTGCAGAAGTCCAGGCTAAAGTAGATGGCCTTTGGCTTACTAAGTTTGCTGATGATTGCAAATTGGGTGCAATCATTGAGTCCCCCAATGATGTTAACATATTACAGGAGGGGCTAACACAGACAAATGACTGGTGCCAAAGCCACGGTCTAAAACTAGATGCAAAAAAGTGCATTATTATCCTCTTTGGCAAAGTGGAATTTTCTGCTAATTACAATATTAACAAATATGATCAAATACGATGGTGCAAGATCTGGGAATACAGGTAGATGGCTATCTGAACTTCAACTACCAAGTTTCCACAGTGGTAAGGAAAGCCTTCTACATTGAGCACCTCATAAGTAAGGCCATTGCATCCAGGTCTAAGGATGCTGTAACTCCACTGTACTTTACCCTTATCAGACCATTACTAGTGCTCCTTTCTGCATGTACCTCACCAGACACCTGCAGCAGCTGGAGAGACCACAAAGGTTTCTCACCAAGAAAATGCAGCACCTCCAAACCATGACATGGATAGACTGAATGCCCTGTCACTGTATCATATAGGCTGCTGAGAGGCAACTTGTACCTGGCCTACAGGGAAGTCTCTGACCCTGCCCTGATGGATATGCTGCATATCAGCAGTCAAATGGCACAAAGGTAACTCGCTCTAGGGATCTTAACTTGGCCTGTGACATTAACAGAATATGTTGGAGAGACAGATATATCTCCCAGAGATTGCCGCTACTCTGGAATAAACTTCTAATTCACGTGAGCTGCTCACTGACCCTATTCAAGCACAAACAACAAATGAATGGGAGACCACAAATTCAACCTGGTGGTGGCACCCATGTCCCTCACTTACAAGGGTAGTTAGTGTTTATCATAGACACTCTCTGTGAATTATATCCATCTATCTAAAGCCAATTGAAAGAACTCGGGATTAACATTGCTAGGCTTGTAGGGGCTCTAGGGCCACTAGCCTAGTAACCTCCTATAAGCCTATTAACATTACCTTGATGAATAACTGAGGAACCTTATTAGGGTAAAGACAATTAGTAGCAATCATTGGTGGAATGTCTAAATTTACCTATAGGAATAGCTATTTGAAGGTACAAACTTAAGCATACCTCTCAACTGTCCAGATTTACTCAGAATGTCCAGATTTGTGCTTCATATTTTTGATATATTTCTAATAAATGAGATTTTCTAGCAAAACACTAGCAAATCATTGAGGATTTAAGTCAGAAAATAATGACAGACAATTGAGTTTCAGACTTTGTATCCTTCGGAAAATTCATGCTACTGTAAAACCTGTTATTCTGTCGACTTTCTAAATTTGTAAGAACAATATATACAAAGTGTCCCTATTTTTGGTCCTTTGTCCCCCCAGTATATGTGGCTTCGTACAGATGTGTTGCTCTAAGAGGCTGAGAAGTATGAACATAAGTAATGCATTTAAAATAAAAATACTAATAAAATGGGTAGCTTTAGATGTGGGAGTAGCCTACATTGTCATTATCTGGGTGCTATAGCAGTTATGAGCATCCTACTACCAAACATAGTTTGCTGTAGCCCTTTTCTGGCCATCTTATTAGCATTGCAAATTTGAAGCAATGTAGCAACCACTTAATGTTTGGCAACCACCCCTGTTAGTCCTTTGTGCATTCAACTAATATATATTGTCTAGGCTTAACATCTTCTTGGTGAGAAAATTTAGGAGTTTATACAGTTGATTTAGGCATTTAGATAGGTACATTCCAAACCGGATGTTGTACCTTGGGATCAGCCTACTATAGAAGGAATATAGTTGGACCTAGAGGATATACTCTGACAGACAACATATGCAAAGTAGGCATTCTCCACTATGAAAGATATATGATGAAGAAAGAAGAGCTTGATGTCAGCACAGCTGCTAAGGTTTTTGATAGGAGCAAATATTTTAATTGGAGTAACAGAAATATTGTACAAGGAAAGTGAGAAGGTTTAACAAAGCAGCAAGTTATGGCAGAGTCTGGGTGAGCTTTTCTAGTAAAGCCTTGGAATGTTTTATTTTACTCCTTAAATAGAAGGTTTCGTTTTTAGCTGCACCCTCAGTATGCAGGTAATTAAACTTAATTGACCCGTTCTAATTTTTGTGTGACTCACAAGAGACACATTTGTAGACTGTTTCCTAGTTTAAATACACAATTAAATGCAGAATGCAAGTAAAACACAATTAATTACAATATACAAAACAGAAGGCTATAAAAAACACAAAATACAAGAAAGCAAAAACAAACTAACCTTTTCCTCACAGCAAGTTGTGCAGCTTCTGGGTGAGCTTTTCTAGTAAAGCACATATCCTGCCCGACCCCTTTAGTCCTTATGTAAAAGGGTCAGAACTAAATCAAGATCTGGGATTAATTCTTGTTTTAGTAAATTAGAAGGATCATTAACCAGCCCATAAATAGTTCACGTGATCAACAGCTTAGTATGATCTTATGAACATATGAACTCATTTCTGAAATTATGAAGGCTAAGCTTGCTCACCCTCTTTCTATATCCAGCTTAATAGTATTAAACTTAAATCAATTGAATTTTATTCTTGAGAGATGCAGACATTGACTTGCACTAGGGGTACATCTCCTCATGACCCCCTTCATATTTAAACAGTAGTCTTACAGCAAACAGTTATAGAAGTAGGTGCTAAAATAATTCCCTGACAAAGTGAACAAGTCTACTACTTAACAATTGTTAACTACCTAGGATCACACACACACATCCTCATTCAAACACTGTTATATTGGAACACCATTATTGCAAGGCCTCACCTATAATGGCATACAGATCTAAAAGAAAAATATAAACAAAAGTAACAGTGATTTATGAATTCATTGTTAGGTATAAAATACTGTGCTTACCTGAATGGATAAAATGAAGGCTAAATGAGTTGTCTCTGAGGTGGAAGGATTAATGTTCTTGCTAAAGCACTTTGCAACATGCATTGTACAAAATATGATTGTAACTTCAAGATAGCTTAGGTGGATGGAAACATTCTTAGGTATCCCACACTGAGGGAATACAGAGGAAACATTGAGCTGTCCTCTTATAACATTAATGAAGGAAAATTACTAGCACTGAGCAGTATATCACCCTCATAGGGTAGGTTTGTTATAATGGTTAAGGTCTTTACCTCATAGATACAATGTATAGGGTTTGGTTCTGACCTCAGGTTATTGGCCAAGTATTCAGCTATGAATTATGAACGTATAAGAATGATGTTTAAGTTCAAAGGTAAAATCATTGGCTTAAACAACTGTTTAGTTAAATGACATTATTTTAGGGATTTACAACATGTGCCTGTCTGGGATCAGATTGTTAGTGCTCTCTTCTGTTTTATTGGGAATGGCCTGCACCTTTCATCTCTTCCCTTTTGCATCATGCTCCCACCATAGCACACTTGCTTAGGCAAATACCAACTCATAACAATACACACATACATCAAATTCTAATCCTGGCCTCGTCAAGTTAACACTACTCAATACTTAAAGCTTGGACAATAAAATGCTTGAGCTTGAAACCTGTCACATACCTGAAGGCACTGACATTCATTTAAAGACCAAAATAAGGTTTCAAGTACGTGACAGTATCCCCTCTATGTCTACATTCAGGATCTATCATGTCTTTGTAGAGAACTACAGGCAAGTATCTATACGTATTTACTAGGAATCCTATAGTAAGATGCCAGGTCCTACAAAAAAACAAGCTCAGAACTTGTTGAGATCACTGTGACTTTTAACATAGTCATCTAATGCATCATGTCCAACTATAGATGCACTTTCATGCTTGACTCAAAGAAATCATCGATAGAGTAAACCAAGATTTAATGATTACAGCAATGGAAGCATTTGCATTCCCTAATAAAATAATAAGGTTAAGTAGTACGATATACGCGAGATTAGAGATGAGAATTAAAGTGTGTGCATGAAGTTCCTCTCTGATATGTTCTGTTTGAACAGAGGAACAAGGCAGGGGTGTCCTCTTTCCCCTTTGTTATTTGTATTATATGCAGAATCATTGGCAAAGTAAGTAAAGGACTCAGAAATTCTCAGAAATTCAAGGACATAATCAGTATAGTAATCAAGAAAAGTTGGCTTTATTTGTAGATTATATCATTTTATACTTGGTAACACCAGAAAAATGCCATTCAGTGTTGTGGAACATTCTGAGATTGTTTCAAGTCTTTTCAGGATACAAAAAATAATGAAAATAAAATAAAGGCAAGAGCTGAAAGCTATATACTCACACATGGATTAGTTTAACAATACCTATATACATATATATATATATATATATATATATATATATATATATATATATATATATATATATATAGATATAGATATATGGATATGATAAAATAAAGTACTAAAGAATATTTGTTAAAAAGGATTCTGTTAAGGCAGCCAAGGATATGTGGAAAGAGACTAAAAAAAGATAATATAAAAACTGAGAAAATGGAAGCTGTTATGGATATGGACAGCAAGAAGAAAGCAGTGAAAAGGTTTTCAATCCCTTTAGTTTGATACACAGATCAGGCATATTGTATCAGCCGGAAGAGTAGCTGTAAATATCAATTAATAAACAGTTGAAGGGCTTTACCTTGAAGGAGACGAGGGCAAGATTCAAGTGGAATAAAATTATCCTTCCAACAGAATAAGGTGGTTTGGGATTACTTGATTTGAAGGGGTATTTCAGAGCTACACAGTTAAGGCTCCTATACATTGCACAAGAAGAAAGCTATAATTCAAAGTGGAAAGGGATGATGATGATACTGTGGAAGCTCAAGAAGTAAGGGGAGACTGGGATTTTACATGCAGACCCTTAAGGAGATTAACAAGAACCATACAGAGTAACATATTCATAAAGTAGCAGAAAGTATTCTAAGAACTAAGTCAGCACATGGATGGAGAAATGAAATTCTGCCAATAAGGATGACTGCAATTAGGGTACAGGGAATAGACAAGAGCGGGGTGGAGTTTACTGGAGAAAACTGGCAAATGAACCAAGTTATTGGAAGTTAGTAATTAGAGATGGAAAGGTAATAGAATGGGAAAAGGCCAAGAAGACATTTGGACTGCAGGCTAGAGACTGCCTTCTCTAACAAAGAATGATATCAGAGTCTAGGAAAAGAGAAAGGAACAGGGGGATCCTAAGTGAAAGGCCAGCACCAGTAGAGTTTTAGTAGAATCTAGTAACACAAGATGTTGTTAAAAGAGATAATTAGTAGGTCATATAAAATATTTCATGATAACTATAGGAGTCAATCAAATGGAGGTAGAAAGGGTAGGTAAGAGAAACTGGATAAGCTATTCACAAAACACAATGGGAAGATATGTGTATGTCTCCCAAGTATGCAACAAAGTCTGGGAGATTTAGGATCTTTGTTTGGAAGTGTTAGCATATTTATTTTTATACCCAAGTAGACGCCAAAGAATTTTTCCTCAGGTAGATTACAAATGTTGGAGCTGTGATGGGGGATGAAAGAGATAACTGGGATTGTATTTTTGGGGTGTGTAGTGAGTTGGCAGACTTTAAAAGTTCCCTGCAGAATACTCTTTCAGAAATATTGGATGAGCAAATTGGTCTAACTAAGGAAATTATTTTTTGAGCTGTGATAGAGAATTGGAATTGTATAGTCATAGCAAGTACTTGCTGAGTTTAATTCTGTGGCTGCCAGGACGCAATTACTAGAAAATGGAAATCAAAGTCTAAACCAGCTGTACTAAGTAGTGAATATAGTAAAAGAGATAAAAGAATCAGAAGTGGGATCTTTAGAAAAGGGTTGAAACAAATTACATAGAAAAATTGAGAATTGCGGGAACAATACATTCAGAATAATGTTTTGAAGGAGTAATGAAGTTTAAGGGATGGCAGGAACTGAATGAGCTATGTAATGTTTGACAAATAATGACTGTATAAAACATTATATGTGATGTTTGCAACTGAAAATTTGTCAATATGGTTTGTTTTCATTAAATAAATGCATGATTACCTACATTATGTCATAAATGATAATTCAAAAAATGTGTTTCTTATTTAAAGATCTGAATCATAAAGTCTGCTCTTCAAATTTTCCCTAAGAACTAGCCAGTTTTTTTAGTTTTAGCACTTAAATCTGTTTCTTTGAGCTCAGCACTTGTTCATAACTTATTGTAAGCACTAAATAAGCTACAAATTACTACAGCACTCAACTTTCCTCACTTGTCTAGAGGAAAACAATTTTAGTACCTAATAAATAAGTAGCTTTCCAGGCATTTAGGGTCAGCTCCCAGTGTTTTCTCCTGTCTACCTGATGAATCTGGACATCTTAGGGCAAAGTAGCAATTACCTCATGTACACAGACAACCCTCTCTTCCTATCACCCAACACTACAACCTGTGAGAGATGCACTTATATAGCCAAACTGGAAGCAAATCTCTCTTCACTCAAGACTGGACTAGACAGTCAACAGGAGAAGGTAAACACTTGCAGCACACCACACTCATCACATAGTCCCTCAAAACCTACACCACCAAAACACACAGATAGCAACACAAAACACACACCTACATTCACAGAGGCTCTCAATAAAAATCTGCTCAAGCAACAGAGACCTCCAAAGCAGAAACACAAGCAACCTCCACCCCCAACACAACCCAAATGACACATAGCCCACAGACTCAGTATGCCACTGAACCACAGCCCAAAAGGCATAACAACGTACCCAACACTATAGTCATAGGTGACTAAAGTCAGGCACACTGATGTTCCACTCACCAGGATAAACAAGGAGAAAGGTACTGCCAGCTGCCTGTTGGGTTCCAGGATCCACCACACAATGCATGCACTCAGGTCACTCCAAAACAAGTACAAATATGACTCTGTCATTGTCCATGTTGATGTGAATGACCTGAGATGTAGCTCCCTGGACTACATGAAAAGAGACATGGAGGAGCTCTCTGATCTTGTAGCCCAGGCAGGTATGACCCTAACCCTGAGTAGCATCCTGCCATCACCCAGAATGATACCACAGTACAAGGACAAAATGATTGACTTCAACAATTGGCTAAGCTTCTGGTGTCATTCTAAGGGGATCCAGTATCTGTCTGCCTGGGATGACATGATTGACAGACCACGATGCTTTGCCAGAGATGGCCTTCACCTGTCGCCTTTGGGATTCTGGATACTGACTAAGGCTCTTGCCACCCCTATAGTGCCTTTTTTAGGCAAGGTTCAAATGACAAATTCACCACCATAACAGGTAAAGCAAACAACATCTGAGGGTAATGTTACTCAATGCTAAAAGTCTAAACCTCAAAATGCATTCACTCAAGGCACTCCTTAAAATGGAGAACATCAACATCTGTGCAGTGACAGAGATCTGGTTCAAGGCTCCAGAGAGCACCTCTGCATTACCAGGGAATAATTCATACCACACTTTTTGACCACCTAACTTGGACCAAAACACTAAAGGCGGACCCATGTCCATATTCATTAAGGATATCCACAACTCCAGACCAGTTGCTCAGCATAATGCATCTGAGATTATCCAAGTGCAACTAACTCTGGGCAAGACTGCAATCCAAATTGTAACTTGCTACAGATCCCCCATCATGCCCCAGTATTCCCACTCCTCATTTCTTGATACACTGATAAATATTACGGTACAACCCAACAACCTAATAATGGGTGATTTCAACTACCCAACCATTAACTAGGAAAACTACTCATGTACCAACCATTTTGCTCAAAGTTTTCTGGAATTCACAAATTCCAATGCCTTGGCTCAACTTATCCACATCCCCACCAGGGGCAGCAATATACTAGACCTGGTCATTACCAACATGGGTGACTGGTGCTCCACACCAAAGGTCAATTCCTCATTGGTCAGATCCGATCACAAGCTAAACACCCTAGACATCCACATCCTGCTCTCACCCGCATTAGGGAAACCTCGGTAAAAAATTTCTCCAAAGCCAACTTCACGCTTCATAAGACTGAAGTGGCAAACTTCACAACACCCATGCAGATGGACAATAGAAGAACAACTGCTGAACCCTACACTAATGCACTTTATAAGCACTTACACAAGTGCATGCATCATGCTATCCCTAACAGAACCAAGATGCTATCCTCCAAAAAAAGGAAGCCAATCTGGTGGTCCCTGCCATAAACAAACTCTACAACAGAAGAAAGAAACTGTTGCAAAAAAGAGTAAAATCCCATGATTGGAGGAACTCCTTGGTCAGCCTCAGTAAGAAGCTGAGATCCTTCATGAAATCCTCCAAAGCTAGTTATGAAAAACAAAATTACCACTGATTCTAAAGACAACCACAAAGCATTCTATAGCTATGTCAAGAATCTCAATGGCAACACTCATATGTGCTCTGATTTACAGCACAATGGCACTAAATATACAAAACCAACTGATATTGCCAACATCCCAGCAGATAGGTTCAGTGCTAACTTCACCACCCTCACACTCCCTAAAGGGCCCATCTCTATACCGGAAGAATGCAAAGTTCCTGTAATCATGACTGCACAGGTAAAAACCACACTCTCCAAAGCCAAGAACACAGCATCCATGGGACCTGACAACATCCCAGGCTGCATTCTACATGAACTACAGAATGAACTGGCACCCCACCTAAGCACCCTGTTCAGTCAGAGCCTCACCTCAGGCTTTGTGTCCACTGAATGGCGCACAGCGATGGTTTCCCACTCCACAAAGGTGGAGCTGCAATGGACCCTGGGAACTACTGCCCCATTAGCCTAACGAGTCTGGAATGCAAGGCCATGGAACATATCATCATGGAACTTATAAACAAAGACATTGGTAATCTCTAAACTCTGGACCTCACCCAGTTCGGGTTTGTAAAAGGCAGATTATGTCTGCTAAACCTGATAGATTCCTTTGACAAGTGGAGTACCACAGGTTTCAGTCCTTGGTCCTCTCCTGTTTGGTATCTACTTTTCTAAAGTACAGGCTAACACAGAAGGTCTGTGGCTGATGAAGTTCACATATGATTGCAAACTAGGAGCCATAATTGAAACTCTTAACGATGTGGACATCCTACAAAAGGGCCTCACTGAGACAGATGCCTGGTGTCAAAGCCATGGCCTCAAGCTCAATGCCAAAAAGTGCATTGTCATACCCTTTGGTAAAAACTCTGTACCCATGAGCTACCACATAGGTGGTAGTCTACTTAACACCGGAAGTGTGATGAGACCTTGGGACACAGCACAGGTGGACAGTAATATCTCCTTCGATAATCACATCGCCACAGTAGTCAGGAAATCCTTCTACATGGCACACCTCATCACAAAAGGTTTCTCATCCAGGAAAAAAGAGGTCATTGTTCTCCCCCACCGATCACTTATTAGACCCATTATACAGTACAATACCCCTTTTGGTATGTACCTTATGAGACATTTACAACAAGTGGAAAGGCTGCAGAAATACCTCACAAAGAGGATTACTGGCCTCAGACCATCACAAAAAACTCCAGCTTTACTCTGTCACATATCGCCTACTCAGAGGTGATCTCTGCCTAACATGCAAAGCTATGTCAAACCCAAAGCTGTTGGACATGCTCCACTTAAAGAAATCCCAATCACTCCTAGCTACATATTCTAGGGACCTAAACCTTGTCATCACAATAAACAGAACATGCTGGAGGGAAAGATTCTTGACCCAGAGACTTCCCATACTCTGGAACAAACTACCTATCTATATCAAAGAAAGCTCCTCATTAGCACTGTTCAAGAAAAATCTTGATGAATGGATGGGAAATAGGAAATTCACCCCAGGATCACGTCTGTGGCTCTGCTTGACAGGGACACAGGAAAATAATTTTCTTGGGTGGCAAAAGCCAAGGTACCTTTTTGGATAGGCTTATATAGGCCCTAGGACCAATAGCCTAGTACCTACTTATGAACCTATGAAAACAAATACATACATGTGAGCCAAAGGCCCTTTTCCAATACTACAACTCCTACAGACTCCTGACAGGTATTTGTCATATAGGGCTATGAGTGACCTTGCACTCTTTGATCTCTTCACTTCTATAAGAGTAATAGCCTATGAAATACCTACTCCAGAAAAGTCAATTTCCACTGTAATATCAAATGCAATTGTTGCTGATACAGATTCATAACCCAGAGAAACCTGTGTATATGGAACAGACTAAAATTAAACATCAAGCAAAGCAAATTCCTATCAACCTTTAAAACTAGTCTACATGACTGGAAGAGAAAGTATAAATTTATGTCCAGATTTTTGGGCACTGGCCTTCTAATCAGGGAAACATATGCATATTATGTATACTAGGGTGATAAAGCTAGGCTTTTCAACAGCCCAGCGACTGGTGTCTAACATGTCTCTCCATATACCTTTCATGCTGCAAAACACATTGTTTCATTAACTTTTGATGTGACTTAGCTTAATGCTTAGAAGACCCTGCTGTCTTGTGTTCCCTTCACTAGTGTAGCAGTTTTTGTTCCTTAGTCACGACACACTCACATAGACACACCCACATAGATAATTTCTCATATGCACACAGTCACTCTGCATCAGACCTAGTCCCTCACACCTGATCCCACTGATGAACACAGTCAATAATTCAATGATTCAGATTCATACACATCCACCCTACCTATCCCCTAAGTAATCATTCTACTCTGACCACCCATGCAGACACACACACACACACACACACACACACACACACACACACACACACACACACACACACACACACACACACACACACACACACACACACACACACACACACACACACACACACACACACACACACACACACACACACACACACACACACACCTTACACTTCTCAGATCTCAACATACACCTACACATGAAATCACGTGAATACACATATATGGACACACACACACATGGGGAGTGCAGGGGGGCTTACCCCTCTGAATAGAAGTAGGTTTAATGTTTTTTTTTTTAAACATACTTTACTGTAAGACCTTTTTCGGTGAAAGCGCTTTCGGTAAAGTATATTCGGTGATAATGGATTCGGACATTTGATCTTTCGATCAAAAGTCTTAGATCCATATATATATATATATATGTATATATATATATATATATATATATATATATATATATATATATATATATATATATATATATATATATATATATATATATGGGTTTATATTAGTTTATCAAATTATTGTTTCGTCAAACCCAGGAATGTCAAGATGAGAACATCAACACTTAAAAACATCTCAAGGCATAAGTATTGCATTCCACATCAGCGAAGGGAAGACTGGCTGCCTTCAGTGATGTGGATTGTGATTATCAGGTTTTGTGATGGTTTTAACTATAACATTTTGACATAGCTTCCATGTTGAATTTTATAGCTGTTCTAGGTCTCATTTCACTTAAAATGAAAAAAAAGGAATAAATAATCAGTGTTAAAATGATGCAAAATGATATATAATGTATAATTCAATCCAGTTCAAACTGTAGAAAATATGTTTCAGTATGTATAATACAATATATAACATTCTACCTGCCATGATTTCAGGTCAGAAAAGTTTGCACATGATCCATTGGTGAAGGGTCCAGACAGAGTCTGACAAGAATACATGTTATGCAGTGCAGTCATTACTGCATACACAGCATTGTATGCACGACTTGTTAGAACAAATGTGTAGAAATCAAATAGGGATGCTTCCAATTCTTTCACCCTCTCTTCTCCTGTACAGGTCTTAATTCCTGTGTTTATTGTTGTCTGTTTTACATTTTCACTTGAATTACTCCTCCAAATGCAGCTGAATGCTTTTTCCCAGAAAAGTTTGGCAAATATATCATCCGGGGATTTCAAAGGATTCATTTCGTAAATGAAATTCAGAAAATCTACAATTTCAGTTGTGTGATGTGCAAGTCCAATTGTGCCATTAACTGTTTCCAGCATCTCCTTTTTAAACACTTCTTGAGCAACTGTGCAGGGATCATTTATAATCCAAACTTTTCCTGTAATGTTATTCATAGCAAACTCATCCATAACAGGAACCAATGTCTTCTTACTTGCATAAATGACAATCACATTTACTGTTGACTTTTTCACTGCTTCAATTATCTTAAGATACTTCATTTCTGAGTTACTTTTTGGCACTGTTTCGATAAAATCAATACAGCCTCCTACTTGAAAAAGATTTCTTTGCAGGTTTTTGCTACCTAAGCGTCCATAGTCATCATCAGAAGTAATGATTCCGATCCAAGACCAACCCATATGCATTAGCAGCCTTACTACTCCAAATGAATGATAGATAAAGTTTGCAACTGTCCTTGAAAATGAAGGGAATTCAGTCTTATCACTCAAGGAAGACAGCACTGCTCCATGGCTTATCTGTTAGGAAGAGGAAAACATTGGTATTATAGTCAGCAATAAGACTGTGTTTTGTTTTCAGTGTTATCCTTGCACTCAGAAACATTCTAAATTATATAAGTTCTATTGGATCAGTGTCATTTCGTCCAAAATCCATTTCACCAAAAATGTCTGACATAGGGTCCAAATCGCTGAAAATAGTACTGACAGTGTATTTGCCCTTTTCTCCACTGTAGTGCGATTTCAGAATATTAAAGTAGGGGGCTATAGCCCCCCACCCAGTACAGTTTAATATTGTCTAGTATTGTTTTATATTCAGCAGTCCCTATTAAAAGAGTAAGTAAGTACTTTATAACCTGAGTAGGTGGGGAGCTATGCCCCCCACATCCCCCTACTTTAATATTCTCACTCCAAGATCACACTACTGTGGAGGAAAAGGGCAGATACACTGGCAGTACTATTTTCGGCGAAATGGATTTTTGGCAATTTGGACCCTATGTCAGAAATTTTCGGCAAAATGGATTTTCGGCGAAATATCATAGACCCGTTCTATTCTGTATTTTACAGTACAACCATACCTCTCAACTGTACAGATTTTCACAGAATGTCCAGATTTTTGCTTCATATTTTTGGTGTGTTCCTCCTAAAATCAGTACCTTTCTGGCTAACAGCTGAGGACTGAAGTCATTAAATAATGACAAACATTTGAGTTAAGACTCCACATCCTTCAGAAAATTAATGCTAATGCAAAACCTATTATTCTATCAACTTTCTAATTTTGTAAGAGCAGTATTTAAAATCTGTCCTTATTTGTCCCACCCCCCATCATTTTAGGCTTTGTCCAGATTTTTTGCTCTAACAGGTTGATAGGTATGAGTACAGCTATAACAAATATGATGCACAGGCATCTTAGCCCAAGAATATATTAGATGTTCAATTACTATTAGAAAATCTCATGCAGTTCCTTTATCTATAAGCTGAAAGCTATTGTGCCGTGCAATCTAGCCTCTTTCCTGCTGTGAAAAGGTAGACCTTGAGATAATGATACGATGTGTATTAATTCAGTAAGACCCCTCCAGGGTTTTACATGGTCCTCCTAAAATGCTATTTCTTGTTCATTGGGATCATTTTCCTAAAGAATACAGCAAAAAACAACTTTCTAACCTTAACTGCCATTTTTACAGTCTGTAGGATTCACACCCTAGCTCTCTGAGCCATGGGGCTCAGCAGCCATTTAAACTGCATCAACTTCACTTTGTTTTATTCTTCTAAGTGTGAAATCAGTCATTAGAAGATGATTGGTTCTTCTTCAGTGGCCTGTGTCACACTCCTTTACCTCTGTTTTTCAGACGATCCCACCATTCACTTTATTCTCCATTGGTGACACCTCCATTGAT
The DNA here is from genome assembly GCF_019279795.1 of Protopterus annectens. Lineage (NCBI taxonomy): Eukaryota > Metazoa > Chordata > Ceratodontiformes > Protopteridae > Protopterus > Protopterus annectens. The sequence continues at coordinate 744,653,739 of NC_056734.1, read as the reverse complement.
GAAAGAATTAATGTGAACTGTATAGTACAACTGCTGTAGGAAGGTGCATCTGCTCCTGCACGATCCCCTTCTAGAACCCATTTCTGCAGCTCTCAGAATATCACTCAGAAATTCACAGCTCTGCATCCAGTGCACTGTATGATATCACTCAGAAGATCACAGTTCTGCATCCAGTGCACTGTATGATATCACTCAGAAGTTCACAGCTCTGCATCCAGTGCACTGTATGATATCACTCAGATTACAGCTCTGCATCCCATGCACTGCATGATATCACTCAAAAGATCACAGCTCTGAATTCAGTGCACTGTATGATATCACTCAGAAGTTCACAGCTCTGCATCCAGTGCACTGTATGATATCACTCAGAACTTCACAGCTCTGCATTCAGTGCACTGTATGATATCACTCAGAAGATCACAGCTCTGTATCCCATGCACTGCATGATATCACTCAGAAGTTCACAGCTCTGCATCCAGTGCACTGTATGATATCACTCAGAAGTTCACAGCTCTGCATCCAGTGCACTGTATGATATCACTCAGAAGATCACAGCTCTGCATCCCATGCACTACATGATATCACTCAAAAGATCACAGCTCTGCATTCATTGCACTGTATGATATCACTCAGAAGTTCACAGCTCTGCATCCAGTGCACTGTATGATATCACTCAAAACTTCACAGCTCTGCATTCAGTGCACTGTATGATATCACTCAGAAGATCACAGCTCTGCATCCCATGCACTGCATGATATCACTCAGAAGTTCGCAGCTCTGCATCCAGTGCACTGTATGATATCACTCAGAAGTTCACAGCTCTGCATCCAGTGCACTGTATGATATCACTCAGAAGTTCACAGCTCTGCATTCAGTGCACTGTATGATATCACTCAGAAGATCACAGCTCTGGATCCCATGCACTGCATGATATCACTCAAAAGATCACAGCTCTGCATTCAGTGCACTGCATGATATCACTCAGAAGATCACAGCTCTGCATCCAGTGCACTGCATATCACTCAGAAGATCACAGCTCTCTATCCTGTGCACTGCATGATATCACTCAGATCACAGCACTGCATTCAGTAAACTGCATTATACATGATGCTTCCTACTCTTAACTTCTTAAAGCTTTGCTTCTTTGCTGACTTGTATTTACTTTTAGTATAAGTTTTATTTTAAAGGAAAGCTCCACATTGAACCTCAAAAATATCCCTTTTTCTTTGCATTTTGGTATGCTGTGGTATTGTATCAAAATTATTGCAACTGCATATGTTTTACCACAAAATAGTCATCATGGGACCTGCCATACTAATTCAATCTTGTTTTGTAACTTCAGTTTTTGTTTCCCAGAATGCATTAAAGTGTCCTTTATAAGAGTGCTGTCAGACATAAGGATGTGAGGTGTTTTGTCCTGTCATTTGCCAACAATGCAGTAGATACAAACATTTTGCATGGTCTCTGGAGTCTGATACGTTTAATTTCTTCCTAAATGTTTCCTCTTTTCTGGTGGTGAGTGATCTGTTACTAACCACTTCAGATTATTTTAATGCCATAGCAATATACACTACATAGATTACAGCTATTCCACAGTAGTTTTAATGCCAAAACACAATAACTAACTAATTACATTACAGGTTATCCTACAACCGTCACTTTGTAGTCATATAGCTATTGCTAGAACATTCCCTGAAGTGTTCCTTACATGTCAAAATTGTCAGATTAACTAACTGTAAATATTGGCCTAAAACTGTAGATTTATTTGACAATTTTTTAAATGAATTATATATAACATCTTTTTTCTGTTATTAATGTATTTATTTTTATGGGATATCGATTTTAGTTGCATGACTTCAGCACTAATATTGTTTAAAAATATATTTGCCAATAAGATAAACATCATAGGCATGTATTGTAAACACTGTATATAGTTCATAGTTTCATGGGTTCATAGGTACTTAGGCTATTGATCTGTGAGGATTTTTAAGATGCCTAATCTTACATTCCCATGGAAGTTTTTAGCTCTTAAATTTTACCTACAAACAGCCTAGTGATGGGCTGAACAAAGATATGTTGGAAGATTTACATGGTTTAGTTATTGTTAAATGAGTGATAAAATAGTTGTTGGAGAGAAAGTTTGATTTGGCTGAAAATATTCTGAATGGATATAATTCATTGTGGAAATGCTTAAGTTTTATTGTTTTATATATAGAAGTAAACACTGTGAAATTGTATAAAAGTTCAACCAATAAAGTATATTTGGAAAAAAAATAAGTTGTCAGTTTACAGGAGAAAACGGATATACCATGATGTTAATGCACTTAATTAACCTTTTTTATCAAACATACTTACTGCATGTGCCTATCTGTCATGGTTACAATTCCACACCACCTGTGTGCTACACACTTATAAGTGGTTACAGTAGTCAGCTTTGCTCTGTAAATACTGCTCTGAAGCTTTTCATTTCAAAAAGAAAAGGGAATGGCAGTTACCTATAGATTTATTACTGGGCTTAATTTTGTAGTAAATTATATGAAAGCAATATTTCATTGGTCAAAAAAAACAAGACTTGAGAGATTTTACAATTTTTTTGTGTAACATCGCAGTATAATTTAACCTGTTCTTCATATAAAGATTTATATAACATGTAACACCTTGGAAATAAAAATGCTTTCATTTAACTGTTCATAGTCCTTTGCTGTCCTCAGCAAGATGTAAAATTGTGAAAGGCAACCAAGTCTGTAATTTCTGTTGTTTAGCTCAGGTCTTGCAGGCAAGTTCCTTTCCCAAACAAAGTGAGATTTGAAAAGAGAAAAATGCTGTGACCATTGTGATATGTGACGATGAAACAGGTGGAAATTAAAAAATGTGTAAAGAACTGAAGGCTTTCTGAGTATTAGGCTACTCTGTCTGATAAAAATTCTCATCTGTTACACCTTTTCTCTCTCTCCAGAATTCATTACTAGTTACTACTTCAGTTATAGGTTTGGTGGTTGATTGTTTTAACCACTTCTGAGTCAGATCAAGCTTAGCTTGTACTATTGATCCACGTCCGAGTTGTGTTCTATGACAGTGTTATTTCTGTTGCTATTTATAATGCTACGAACATACAAGGAAATGTTTGAGGTATGTCTACACACCTGACTATACCCTACTTGCATACTTTATTTCTGAGACAGATCTGGGTATTTAAGGCCTGTAGATGAACGAACCAGCACCAATGTTTGATTTTTACACCTCCTTACAAATGTAGGTGTTAGTGCAATACAGGAAAACTGATTTACATAATTACTGATAAACATTTGTAGAGCTTAGGCCACATTTCACTTTCATGTTTGAAATTTTACTGCACAAAGGCTAGGGACAAGTCTGTGCAATACTTACTTGGCACACAGGAACTCCACAAAGGACATAAGCAATTTCTCTTGGCCCTTGTCTACAAACAATAATTTTAAAATCATCATATTTATTCAACAGTTAGGCCACTGTTTTATTATTTTTTTGTTATTCAGTTTCCCTACTCAGTTTTCTCATGACTATGATGCCAAGTTTACTACATACAGTATTTCTCCTCACCATGAAAAGCAGACTTCTGTAATATCCATTGTATTTCACTGCTTCACAATGTACAGAAAAGCCTTCTGCCTGACCACAGACAACCATATCATTCTGAAAAGATAGTAGTTCTGACCTTCATAATAACCTTAACAACTTTATAAAGCCACATTTTCTCAACCTAAAAAATACCACTAACCTTATAATTATGCTCTGACAGTGAGAAAATACCTAGCCCTGCTACTGGTTTAATAGGATTGCTATGCATCTTTGTCCAACAGCCAACATGCAACAGCCAACATAAAGTTGTACCACTATACTGAAACCTCTCTCTCTCGCTCCCATATATATATATATATATATATATATGTGTGTGTGTATTTATATATATATATGTCTACCTGATAACACCGACACGTGAAAACACCGACAACAAAATCACCGACACCACAAAATCGAAAGTTCAAAAGCACGAAACTTCACATGCCCAACAAACCACAATCCCAACAATCAAAAAACAAAACAAATTCCCTGTCCAAAAAGCACACACACAACACAAGCACACCAAAAACCTTACAAACCTACACTAAACCTTACATACACAACTATCTATGCACTAACCTTAACCCAAACCCTAACCCTAAGGTCCGCCACTATCGCACACTCACCTAACCCACACCCTAACCCTAACTCACTTAACCCGCCCCTAACCCAACAGTCTGTCACTATCGCACACTCACCTGACCCGCACCCTAACCCTAACTCACTTAATCCGCCCCTAACCCTAACTCCACACTTACCTTAACATGTCGGTGTTCTCATCATCAGGATATATCAGGGTATATAATAAATCATAGAGTCCCTGTTATTGGCAGTATGTACCCTACCTTGCTTCAGTGTATTTCTGGTATACTGTATACCTTACCCTGCTCCACTATATTTGGGGTACAATGTACACCCTACACTGCTCCACTGTATTTGTGGTACAATGTACACCCTACCTTGCTTTACTGTATTTGTGGTACAATGTACACCCTACCTTGCTTTACTGTATTTGTGGTACAATATTCACCCTACCTTGCTTCACTGTATTTGTGATACAATGTGTACCCATCCCTGCTTCACTATATTTGTGGTACAATTTAATTTTTTAAGCTTCTTGATACTTCATCCACAACCAACATTTTAGACTTTAGGGGCTTCACTAGACTTCTTTGATGACTTGGACAATTTTTCTGGGAATCCCATGCTCATGTATCCAGTTTTAAAGGTGGCCAGCCTCATATCTGACTTCTGCAAATGCCTGAGCAGTTGCATAGACAAATCAGTGCTCATCAGTCCTAAGTCTGATGGTAAGAAAACATAAACTGGTATTGTGGAACAGCTATATCAATAAAATGTATAACGAAATAAGAATGATCTTGAAATTAATTTGTGAAAGTTGTGGGTAGCCTTTTAGAATGTAAAAGTGTAACTGACAGTGTCACAGAGGTTACAGTCCTGGAATTTTCCCCCTTTTGCTTCTAGTTTGATGACATCTAGGTCAATACCCTAGGAGTGTGGCTATTAAAAATTATAATGACTGAAAATGGGGTACTATTATTTGATCCACCATTGATACTATATTATTCGGGCAGAATCTCATCTATGCTAACATCTGGTGTTTAGAAAATGATTTAAAACTAAATGCTAAACGTGTAGTGTGGCAATGTCCATTAAGAAAGCCATACCCAATTTCAATCATACTGACAATACCCCTTTACAGATTAACACTATCATAAGAGTCCTTGGTAAATATGCAGACAGCACACTCATTTGACCACCATGTTCTCACCATATTTACGAAACATATTATCTATATCAGCTGATATCCAAGAGAATTTCCTTCAGATCTACAGATGTTATTATTCCACTATACTCAACATGTAAAAACCCAGCATAGCATATTATGCCATATCTTGCATAGGGTCTATATTAGAACATCGAAGTTTCAAAACTTCGAATGTTCTAATATCGAAGCCTATTCAGCGAAAGCTGAAAATATTGAAGCAACAGAAAACCAATTTTTTTTCCTAGGGAAAGAATTTGGTTGTCCTTTTCTGTTGCTTCGGTATTTTCAGCGCTGTGGTGGAAAGTTACGGGTCGGGTTCAGGTAAGTATGCGAATGAGTGCAGGTTAGATTAGTTAGGGTTAGGGTGCGGGTTAGGTATGTGTGCGATTGTGTGGATGTGAGGGTTAGGGCGGGTTAGGTGAGTTAGGGTTAGGGTGCGGGTCAGGTAAGTGTGTGATTGTGTCAACTTGAGGGTTAGGGCGGGGTAGGTGAGTTAGGGTTAGGGCGTGGGTGAGGTGAGTGTGCAATAGTGACGGACCTTAAGGTTAGGGTTTGGGTTAAGGTAAGTGGATAGTAAGTGGTGTGTGTATAGTTTAGTGTAGGGTTAAGTGTAAGATTTTAGGTGTATGTGTGTGGATTGCTGTTTGTTTGGTGTGCTTGTGTTGTGTGTATGTGTTTTGGAACAGTGAATTTTTTCCCTAGGAAAAATTCACTGTTCTGTATGTTCGATGTTTTCAGCTTTTGCTGAATAGGGTTCGATATTAGAACATTCAAAGTTTTGAAACTTCAATGTTCTAATATAGACCCTCTTGCATATTCCATGAGGTGCAGTGGTGCAGCTGTAGCATTGTCACTTCACAGCAAGAGGTTCTTCAGTTCAATTCTCGGCTGGGGTGCCTTCTGTGTGGAGTCTGCATGTCCTCCCTGTGTTCATGTGGGTTTCCTCCGGGTGCTCCGGTTTCCACCTATGTTACAAAGTCATGCGTCTGGAGCATTTCTCCCCAGGCCTCTGCTGAAAATTGGCTTGTTCCATGTCAGACTTTCCCAGTTAACAAATGCAAAATAAAATAAATATAAATAATACCAAAAAAATTACAATTCCCAGCTGGAAAAATTACAGAAATGTTTAACTAAGAAACTTAAAAGCTGTAAAATCCTTAGGAAACCTGAGTGATTAACTCAACTATCCTTATATTTAATGGTTTCTGAGAAATAAAAGTGTCTTCTCTATATCAGAGTTCAGTGCTGTCCATTGTTTCAGACTTAGAAGTAGCTATACAAGAGTGCTTGTTCTGTCAGAAAACCTAACACTTCATGGGAAATTACCCATGGTGCAACAAAGCCAACTACAGTATTTCTTCTTAAACATCACGGTCAATGTTCTCAGAAGACCATTACTATCTTCTCCTTCATGGTGACCTATTCCTAGTCTACTGTGCATATAATAGTCAGCTTTATTTCAATTCTCATACCTTAGCAGGAACAGTGGCCTAACCAACAATTGTATCGAAGACCTTAATCTAGACCAACAAATTAACAAATATTTCTAGAAACATGGTTTCATAACCCAACACATTCCCTGTAAGGAACAAATTTCTGTACATGTCAGTTAGAGTAATAGTATGCCTAGATCAGTGCCGGATAATGGTCCTATATCAGTATTCTAGTACTTGGCTATCTCTCCCCAATTACTATAAAACAGTATTCAAACCAGTCAGTATGTATACTGTTTTCTTCTTTACTTTCACAATGATCACAGATTTGGATTTAATTTAAAACTTTGATTTCAAATTTTACAGCAAAAACACTGACAGCCATTTGCTAAACAAAAAAAAAACA
>NC_056734.1:744556511-744641511 GCF_019279795.1 Protopterus annectens | reverse complement strand
CCAGGCTTTGCTTGTCTTAGGACTTTATTTTCTGTGTTCAGAGCTATCCAGACCTTGCTGTGGTAGAGGGAAGTTCTACTGCTTACCAGTGGGAGTAGTGACCATTGTGCTGCCTATCTAACGCAAGAGGAGTGGTTTCTGGCTCTGAAATTGCAATTTTATTAGCCTTTTTGGGCTTTCTATCCCTTTCAACTTTCTGGCTTAAAAACGCATGTGTTTGCACATTTTTCGCATCGGGCAGCACTGCGAGGTTACAGTTAAACTATTCCAGGTGCCAGAAAGTCTGCTCTTCAAATTTTCCCTTAGAACTAGCTGGTTTCTCAGTAGTAGCACTAAAATCCGAACCCCTGTGACCATCACTTGCTCTAGAATCTGATGGAAAGCACTAGGAAGCCTGAAACTGATTCAAACACTCAGCTCTCCTTGTCAATAAGGAGAAATTAATTGTAGGTACTAAACAGCCTATAATTGCAAAGTACCTTGAAAATGAGGGAAAATATCTTTTATACTTTACAAAAAAAGCACCGAAACAGGCATGTCCAAGGGTCAGCTTCCGGTGATTTCACCTGTCCACCTGGTGAATCTGGGCATACTGGGGCAATGCGGCAACTGCCTCATGTACACAGACAATCCTCTCCTGTTACCACCCAACACTACAACCTGCGAGAGATGCACTTACATAGCCAAACTGGAAGCAAAGCTCTCTCTGGCCAAGATTGTGCTAGACAGTCAAGAGGAGAAGGTTAACACCTGCACTACACCTCAAGCAACTCATAGCCCTTCAAATCCCACAGCATCAACACTCACACATAGCAACACTAAACCCACAAATGCAGAGGCCCTTAACATTAACCTGCCCAAGCAACAAGGACCTCTGAAGCTGAAACACAAACAAACACCAGTCACAACCAAAGTGACACATAGCTCACAACACCAGCGTGCCACCCAAAAACAGCCCCTAAGGCAAGACAATGTACCCAACACTTTAGTCATAGGTAACTCTATAGTCAGGCACACTGATGTCCTACTCACCAGGCTGAAAAAGGAGAAAATTACAGTCAGCTGCCTGTCGGGTGCCAGGATCTGCCACATAATGCATGCACTCAAGTCACTCCACAACAAGTACAAATATGACTCTGTCATTTTCCATGTTGGAGTGAATGACTTGAGACGTATCTCCCTGGACTACATGAAAAGAGACATGGAAGAGCTGTTGGATCATGTGGCCCAGGCAGGTATGACCCTAGCCCTGAGTAGCATCCTACCTTCACCCAGAATGATACCACAGTATAAGGACAAAATGATTGACTTCAACAATTGGCTAAGCTTCTGGTGTCATTCAAAGGGGATCCAGTATCTGTCTGCCTGGGAAGACATGATCAACAAACCATGCTGCTTTGCCAGAGATGGTCTGCACCTGTCACCCCTAGAATTCAGGTTACTGGCTAAAACTCTTGCCACCCCTATAGTGCCTTTTTTTAGGCAAGGTTCAAAGGATAAAACCACCACCGTAACAGATACAAACATGCAATATCTGAAGGTAATGTTACTCAATGCTAGAAGTCTAAACCTCAAAATGCACTCTCTCGAGGCACTCCTAAAAATGGAGAACATCGATATCTATGCAGTAACTGAGACCTGGATCAAGGCTCCATAGAGCACCCCTGCAATACCAGGATACAACTCTTACCACACTTTTCGGCCACAAAACCAAGACCGAAACACTAAAGGTGGAGGAGTGTCCATATTCACCAAGGATATTCACACCTCCAGGCTAGTTGCCCAACACAATGCATCTGAAATTCTCCAGGTGCAACTAACACTAGGTAAGACTGCAATCCAAATTGTAGCTTGCTACAGATTCCCCACCATGCCCCAAGATTCTCACTACACCTTTCTAAACATACTGGAAAATATTAAGATACAACCAAACACCCTAATACTGGGTGATTTCAACTACCCTGCCATTAACTGGGAAAACTACTCGGGTATCAACTCCTTTTCCCAACTGTTCTTGGAATTTATAAATTCCAATGCCCTGGATCAACTAATCCATTGTCCCACCAGGGGCTCCAATATCCTAGACCTGGTCATTACCAACATGGGAGATAGATGCTCCACAACAGTGGTCACCCCCTCATTGGTCAGGTCTGACCATAAGCAAATCACCCTTGACATCCACATCCCACCCCAACCCCCAGTAAGGAAACCTCCTTTAAAAATTTCTCCAAAGCCAACTTCATGCTACTGAAGTCAGAAGTGACAAACTTCATGACACCCATGCAGATGGGATCTGAAAGTTCGACTGCAGAATCCTACACTAAGGCACTGTACGAGCACATCCACTTGTGCATGAATCGTGCCATCCCAAATAGAACCAGGATACTCTTTTCCAAAAAAAGGAAGCCAATCTGGTGGTCTCCTGCTATAAACAAACTATACAACAGATGGAAGAAACTGTTACAGAAAAGAGAAAAATCCCAGGATGCAAAAAACTCCCTCACCAACCTCAGTAAGAAGCTGAGATCCCTCATAAAATCCTCAAAAGCTAGTTACAAAAATAAAATTGCCAAAGATTCCAAAGACAACCACAAGGAATTCTATAGTTATGTCAAGAATCTAAATGGCAATGCTCAGATCTGCTCTGAGCTACAACAAAAGTGCATTAAATATACTGATCCCAAGGATATTGCCAATATCCTGGCAGATCGATTTTGTGCCAACTTCACCCCCCTCTCACCCCCTAAAAGGCCCATCTCAATACCAAAGGATTGCCAAATTCTGGTAATCACAGCCACACAGGTAAAAACCGCACTCTCCAAAGCTATGAATACAGCATCTATAGGACCAGATGACATCCCAGGCTGTGTACTACATAAACTACAAAATTAATTGGCACCTCACCTAAGTGTCATGTTTAATCATAGCCTCACCACAGGCTTCATGCCCACTGAGTGGCGCACAGCTAGAGTTATCCCACTCCACAAGGGGGGGATCCACCTTGCGTCCCGGGAACTACTGTCCCATCAGTCTGACAAGCCTGATCTGCAAGGGCATGGAACGCATTATCATGGAACTTTTAAACAAAGACATTGGCAACTTTCAAATACTGGACCCCACCCAGTTTGGGTTTGTGAAGGGAGGATCTTGTCTCCTGAATCTGATTGACTTCTTTGAATCAGTCTCCAGAGCTGTGGACAAGGGTAAGGCAGTCCACACAGCCTATCTGGACATTGCCAAGGCCTTCGACACCATCCCCTACTTTGGAATCATAGATAAACTTACTAAGCTGGGCATAAATCCCTACGTCACTCGATGGGTTGCCAACTGGCTTACTGACAGAACCCAGACTGTAAAAGTAGCCGACTCCAAATCCAGCTCCAGACAAGTGACAAGTGGAGTACCTCAGGGTTCAGTCCTGGGACTACTCTTGTTTGGCATCTACTTCTCTGAAGTACAGGCCAACATTAAGGGACTCTGGCTAACAAAGTTTGCAGATGACTGCAAACTGGGAGCCATTATTGAATCCCTAAATGATGTGGATATTCTACAAATGGGCCTTACAGAAACAGATGCCTGGTGCCAGAGCTATGGGCTCAAGCTTAATGCCAAGAAATGTATAGTTATCCCCTTTGGAAAAAAAACATGCACCCATGAATTACCACATAGGTCGCAGTACAATAAACACTGAATGTGTGATGAGAAACATAGATACACAGGTGGACATTGGTCTCACTTTCAATAACCACATCGCCACAACAGTCAGGAAATCCTTCTATGTGGCACACCTCATCACTAAAGGCTTTTTATCCAGAAAAAAGGAAGTTATTGTCCCACTGTACTCACCCCTCATTAGACCCATTATAGAGTATAATGCCCCATTTGGTATGTACCTCACAAGACATCTGCAACAGCTGGAAAGGCCACAGAAATACCTCACTGAAAGAATCACAGGCCTAAAGCAGATGCCATATGCTGACCATCTAAAAAAACTCCAGCTATACTCTATGGCATATCGTCTACTCAGAGGCGATCTCTGCTTAACATACAAGGCCATGTCAAACCCTAAGCTGTTGGACATGCTCCACTTAAAGAAATCCCAATCCCTCAGAGCCACACGCTCCAGGGATCTAAACCTTGTCATCACAATAAACACAACATGCTGGAGGGATAGGTTCCTGACCCAGAGACTCCCCATACTCTGGAATAGACTGCCCATACATGTCAAGCAGAGCACCTCCTTGGCCCTCTTCAAAAGGAACCTTGATGATTGGATGAGAGATAGGAAATTCACCCCGGGGATCATGTCAGTCACCCTGCTAGACAGGGGTCCAGAGAAGTAAATATTGTAAGAAGGAATATCCAGGGAATTGTTATGGCTAGGCTTGCATAGGCCCTAGGGCCAATAGCCAAGTACCAACCTATGAACCTATGACCCTATGACAGCTGCATACTTATGTGGGCAACATTTGCTTCATTTGACTATTGTGTTCCCACCATAGTTAGGAAATTCTTCTATCTGGCAAGATAATTCAGAAGGGAATTTCTTCAAGATCTAAATAAGCCATTCCCCACTTTGCACTTCCCTTATGAGACTCCTCATAGAACAGATTGCTCCATGTAGTATTTGCAAATCTAAGCAAAGTGCTCTTCTGGAGAGGCAGCAAAGATTTCTAACCAAGAAAATTAAATATGTTACATCCTCCAACTGTCCAGACATGTTAGGAGAACTCTGTTTACATCAGTAGTCTACCAACTGCTCTAAGGTGAACCGTGTCTCAGTTTTTAAGCCATGATAGGGTATGCAGGTAAATGCTGCCCCCCCCCCCACTACTTAAATATACCAACTCCGAGACCACACTACATTGAAGTAAATGGAAATCTCCCCTTACGGAGATTTCCATTTACCCATTCCATGTTCTGCACTTTCGGCATTCTTGAGTTGACAATATCAGATTTGATATTGTCGGCATTTGAGATGCTGATATAGACCCTAAAATAACATTGCTGTTTCATGTATTTTAACGTGAGTAAATAACTTGATCATGAAAGTACTTACTGTTCTTTATTTTCTGTCTAATAAACTGCTGTTTGATTGTGATATCATGAAACCTTTTATTTATTTCTACATATTGTGTTTTGGCTTTACTGTCGTTAGCTTTATTTATCATTTTGGTTGATATCTATCTATACAGGTCAGTGGCTATATGCTCAGGTGAACTTATACATGAAAATCTATTTGAACATGTTAAGGTACTGTTATCATTATATCATACTACAAGTATGTTTGTTCCCTCCTTGGTACACAACTTTGAAAACAGTTCTTTGTGTTTTGTGTTTATTGTACTTAACAGTGCTACATGCACTACAATTAATTGAGCAATTATGTCAGAGCTGCAGTATCCACGGCATTTGTATATTTTTCACCTGTTAGAGTTTGGACTGATTTCATTAATCCATGTTTAACTGCCAGATTTAGCTACGTTATGCAAGTCGTTAATTGCTTGTTGATGTTATGTGCATGACAAGATGACAGTTTTGGCTCCTAGCCCAGCCTTTGCTCATTTCTTGCACAAATTGATGCAGTTTCCAGTGGGTGTTTTACTGGTCCTTCTGAGTACAGTGCATCCAACAATCCTGTCATCTTTCACTGTGCAAATGTGTGACGCAAACCCTTACTATGTGTTTCACAAAAGCTTATCCTAAATTGATGTAGATTAGCATGCAGATGCATTTTTTTCAGTTTGCATGAGTTAAAGGCTGTAGGTTCAAGTCTCCAAGGGGTGTTCAGTGGCACATCATTGTTACCTGACATTGCATCACCTCCACCTATTTCTCACTATTCTTTTCACAGTATGTATTGTTTTTGTCCTATTTCTCACTATTCTTTTCACAGTATGTATTGTTTTTGTCCTATTCCTCACTATTCTTTTCACAGTATGTATTGTTTTTGTCCTATTTCTCACTATTCTTTTCACAGTATGTATTGCTTTTGTCCTATTTCTCACTATTCTTTTCACAGTATGTATTGTTTTTGTCCTATTTCTCACTATTCTTTTCACAGTATGTATTGTTTTTGTTTTCTGTTACTCTTCATTTATTTTATATCCATAAGCAGCAGCAAGACATCTCTGTCGCCGACGCCTACTCCTCTTTTGTTGTCTCCAGCCCAGATTGTATTATCAGTTCCCATGTCTTCCACCTTTTATGTTTGTTTGTGTGCCTCTGATATGCACCCTAACCTTCTTATCGTCTTCTTACTCCTATTACAAATTTCCCCAACTTACTTTCTCATCATACATCTCTGTCTAACCCCTTTTCCCATTTTGCACATGGGGTTGGGGTGTCACTTCCACAGTGACAATCATCTCAAGCCAATGTTTACACCACTGGGTAGCTAGCCCTGCCATGGTAGTTCATTCTCACTACTCACTCATGCACACACTCTCACCTGTGGTCAATTTAGGGTATCCAATCCACCTACTGCATGTCTTTGGAATTTGGGAGGAAACTGGAGTACACAGAAGAAACCCATGTCACTGCAGGGAGGACATGCAGACTCTGCACAGAAGGCAGCCCAGCTGAGAACCTCTTGCTGTGAGGTGACAATGATATACGTACATATATATATATATATATATATATATATATATATATATATATATATATATATATATATACAATAATATGTTAAATTTCTAGTCTCCCACCAGGACACAAGTGCTTTCAGCAATTACATTCTGCTAGCCGAGCACACTCAAGCAAATCTGCAGTCTGCGGCTACCACTCCATCTATACAGTGTAAGAAGGAATCAGTATTGCAAACTAAACAAGGATATACATTTTGAGCCTCAAGAGCAGGAGCACACTCAAGCAAATCTGCAGTCTGCGGCTACCACTCCATCTATACAGTGTAAGAAGGAATCAGTATTGCAAACTAAACAAGGATATACATTTTGAGCCTCAAGAGCATGGTCAGTCCACCCAGGCATTTTACTTGTATGTTTTATGAGAGTGAAGCTATTACATTAGCAGTATTTCTTAATAGTTCTCAGCTTGCTAATAAACTGACTGTTGTAGCCTTGTGTCCCCCCCCCCCCTGATAGTACAGTAATCCTAACTGTCCAATAGACAGTATATATTTAATTCACATCCCTGTGACTAAATTAAATTAACCATCAAGCAGCCCTCTCAGTTCTTTCTGCCTTAGTTTGTATCACTTGGAGGATCACCTACTTATTTGCATCTCTATCATTGCTAATGTATCTCCCTACTCTAATCTGTGCACAAACTGGTTACTAATCAGCAAGAAAATGTAAAGACACACTCCCAACCTTAATAAACGTTGCTGTCTCTTCTCTCCTTCACTTTACAGGTAGTTTGAAATATTACTTACCCTCTCTGAGGCCTTCACTGATTTCCACTGATTGCCTCTCTGGTTTCTTTGCATTCCACCTGGTTTACACCCCTTGTGCTATCTCCCTCCCCCAATACAAAGTCTATATTAGAATCCTGCTGAGCATGGAGCCATCTTTAAATTTCTAGTCTCCCACCAGGACACAAGTGCTTTCAGCAATTACATTCTGCTAGCCGGTAAGCCATTAGACCTCAGGAATTTGTTTTAAAAGTGTTCAGATTTGTAAAGTAATACTTACTTTTTTCTCTTGCCTTGGTTGGCTCTGGCACTGCCCCACTCCGTTCACCCTCGCTAATGCTCGGGCTCTCTCCGCTCCCCTGCCCCCTATTCCCTCCCGCCCCCACTACCTCTACATTTATAGTAATCATAGCCACACCCACAGCTCACCCTCACATCACCTCCACCAATCACAGCTCCTCAAGTCATATCACATTAAACCACACCAACTTGCTCCACACAAAATACTCCCAATCACTCTCATTCCCACTAGGCATTTTTTGCATCACCCACACTACTTCCCCATCCACATATAGTGCAACCCTATAATTTCTATTCAGACGCCCCACCTAGAAACAACATAAACTTTATAACCATGACTATCACACAACTAAATCTAGTCTGTCTTCTCATAATTCTTTACAACACCACAAGTTATCACTCTAGCAATATCCCTAAACTTAGTAGCACAACACTGCATTATGCACTCTCATACACAGACACCACACATTATAATAATATCTGCCCACACTTATTCAAGAACTACATAACGGACCAATTCAGAACTAAACACATATGCTCTCATTCCTACTCCAAAAAAACACAATACTTTCTCACACTCCTCACCAAACTCCAACATCTGTATAACCATTTTAACTCCAGGCACACCATAAGTGGGGATATCCAACCCAACCCAGGCCCAAATCCATCCTGTCCAACACAAACTGCTCCAACACAGATGTCAGAACATAACACCCCCACTTTCTTCATCCCTGGGCAAATCAACAACAGCAACAAAACCAACCATCTTTTAATGCTAAATATTAATATTAGAAGTATCAAAAATAAAATACCTGAACTCCAGGCCACAATAGCACACTACTCCCCAGACATAGTTGCTTTAACAGAAACCTGGCTAAATAAAAACATAGCTAACTCAGAAGTTCTCCCTACCGGCTACAATATCATTAGACAAGACAGACCACTTCGTAAAGGGGTGGAACTGCCTTACTGTACAAGTCCAACTTAACTGTCCGTCAATTACCAAACTCCTACCCCTCCCCCAATAATTGGGACATACTTATCTCACAACTTCAACTTCACCCTAAAAGGTCATCACCACAATTGTGATCTATATTCCACCTGGTAATACACCTGCTAGCCTTGAAGACTTCTTATCCTGGTGTTCTTCCACATACTCACAAGAAACCCTTATTCTGGGGGACTTCAACCTAGATTGGTTCACCTGTATATCAGAACCACCAAGTAATCTAATAAATCTCCATGACTACCAGCAGCTAGTCCAAATTCCAACTAGGTGTGATAAAAAGTCTAAAAGGGAATCCATCCTTGACTGGGTCCTAACTAGCAACCCCACATTGTACCCTCACACAGGCATTCTCCCAGACACCTTAAGTGACCACAACATAATATACTCTATACGTAGTAGAACAAGCATATGCAAAACCACTAACTATATATCCACTAGAAACACAAAAAAATTCTCTCCTGAGGTCCTCAACACTTTACTGTGTAACTGTGACTGGACCCCCTTAAAAACGCTCCCACTTGACCAGGCAGTAGCATATTTCAACAAAACATTTCTACAACACCTAGACACTGTCGCTCCATTGGGCAAAATCAAGGTTAGAACCTCTACAAACCCCTGGCTCAGTAAAGAAACCAAACAAATCCTCAAGTCCAGAGACACTGCCTGGCGTTACTATCAAAAAAACAAAGAAACACAAAGCCTAACTAAGTACCAAGAACTGCGCAACCGTGCAAAAAAATGCATTAGGCTGGACAAAAAATCCTACTATACAACATTACAAACTAAATACCAACACAACCTGCAAAAATTTAGGCAAAATGTTAACCAGCTACTAAAATCCACCCAAAAGGCTACCCCCAAACCAACCACCCCTGACACTAAAGTTCCCATCGAAACACAATTCAACTCCCACTTTGTGAACTCAATTCTATCCTTAGTATCACAGGACAGTTCATTCCTCACTATCCCCCCCCCCCAACACAAATAACTCTAATACTAGCTTTACCCTCAAAACAGTTTCCACCACTTCAATCAAAAGCATGCTCTCCAAACTAAAAACCTCATCAACAGCAGCCGACCTACTCCCCAGCTATTTCTTGAAACTTACAACAGATGCTATTGCTATCCCAGTCTCCACTCTTATAAACAGATCAATTGTTGAAAACTATGTGCCCAAACTCTGGAAAATATCCTATGTTACACCCATACATAAAGGCGGGACCTCCACTGAACTTAATAACTACAGACCCATTGCTTTACTCTCCCCCCTGGCCAAAATCCTAGAAAAATGCATCCATACCCAGATGCTAAACTATCTCCTAGACTGCAACATCCTGTCACCTACTCAGCATGGTTTCAGACCTGCCCATAGTACCACTACAGCTCTCCTCTGCTTCACAGACACAGTAAACCATCTCAAAAATGAAGGCCTGCAAGTGTCAACTCTTTTTTGGATATGTCCAAAGCATTTGACACAGTCTCACACCAA
Organism: Protopterus annectens; assembly: GCF_019279795.1. Classification (NCBI taxonomy): domain Eukaryota; kingdom Metazoa; phylum Chordata; order Ceratodontiformes; family Protopteridae; genus Protopterus; species Protopterus annectens. Next base: position 744,631,338 of record NC_056734.1, on the reverse strand, counting down.
ATCCTGCTAAACAAACTAAACCCATATCATCTATCTAATTCCACTCTTACCTGGTTCCAAAGCTACTTAACTGACAGGTACCAAGCTGTGAAATGGGAAAATTCTCTCTCTCCTCAGCTGCCCATAACTATAGGACTCCCACAGGGTTCTATCTTAGGACCACTACTATTCACAGTCTTCACAAATGACCTCCACACCTCCACACAGCATGCATCTATAATTCAGTATGCAGATGACACTACCTTAATCTGTGCTGCACAAAACATTCCCACCCTCCTGCAAACAACTCAACTAGCATTCTCTGACATTGAAAACTACCTTACCAAAGCCCAACTTATCCTCAATCCAAAGAAAACTCAGCTTATGATTAAAACCAGTTCTAACAAAAACACTAACAATCAATTCACTATCTACTCCACAAATGCTACTCCAATTGCTCCAGTGGCACAGGCTAAGCTATTGGGAATAACCATAGACTCCCACCTAAAATTTGATAGTCATCTGAACTTAACTATTAAAAAAGTACATGCCAAACTGGGGTCACTCTACCGTATCAAACCATTTCTTACCAACAACACAAGATCAGCCATTGCTCGCTCCCAACTTCTATCCACCCTACTCTATGCATCTCCCATTCTGACTAATCTCAACAAAACTGAACTAAGCAAAATGGAAGCTTGCTATAACAGAATTGCCCATTTTGCTGCAAATTGCTCATATAGAACTCATCACTGTACTGCTTTGAGACAGCTCCACTGGCTTGAATTGCCCAACCTCCTAACCTACAATCAGCTCTGCCTCTATCATTCTATCTATTACCTCCCCAATAAGTGTCCTGCCCTCAAAAACCTAGTACAACATCACTCAGCCAAAAGGCCTCTTAGATCATCAAGCAAACTACTACTAGAAGTCACCAACAGCTCCAATAGCTTTGGAGATGCACTATATAGTAGTTCAGTGGCTAAAAAATGGAACTCTGTCCCTACTAGCATTCAAAACACATCATCCAAAGCATCCTTTAAAGACCTCATCAGGCAACATCTCAAGCAAAGTTGGCAGTGCCATGATTGCTCCCCAGGCTAGTGAAAGCGGATAACATATGCAAACTAAATATAGAGCAATTTATAATAGTTTTTCAATCTTATTCACAAACACTGGCTAATCTACAATGTATGTACTGTACCTGTGTACTATGTATGTATTCTACCTACATTCCAAAGTTCAGCTGTACACAACAAATCTATTATTTACCTTTATTTTTAAAATTAATATCTTTTTTGATTGTTCTCTCCACTGTAACTGTTTGTGCCGCATACCACTGTAAAAACATGTCTCTTGTAATTTGTGTGTATACTGATTATGTCTAAATAACTAAATGTGTCTGTAATTTTTCTTTGTGGAGCTTTTCTCCCCGGGACTCTGCTGAAAAAGGACCTTTTTGGCTCAGTCAGACACCCCCGGTTAACAAATGTAAAATAAAAAATAAATAAATTATATATATATATATATATATATATATATATATATATATATATATATATATATGCATGTTCTACTCTTGGCTTGCTTTCCCTTTCACTACTTTTGATTCTTCCAATTTGTCACCTTTAATTTGGTCAAAAAAAAAAGCAGCACACATGCCTCATGGCTGCTTGGCTCTTGTGTGCATGTTAGATTGCATGAATTTTCAAGGCGTGAGCATGACTAACAAGTAGTGCTGGTGTTTGTATTTCCCAGCAGTCACTCCATACTACTACCCGTTCTTATTTATTTATTTATTTAGTTATTTATTTATTTATTCATATTTGTTTACTGGGGTACTGCACTGATCTCAATGGACTATTTGCAGGTACATCCCATGTGAATAGGATCATATAATAAACAAACAAAACACATTACAGATACACATATATACTATAAAATGGAATACATTCATTTGAGCGACCTAACTTACCTCGAACGGGTATAACACCGAGTTGAAATGTCGAAATTCTCAGTGGTAAATGGTCGGAATGTCATACAAAACACCAAATGTGACATTTCTGACCACTCTACCACCTAAACAAGTGCTACCATAGGTCAAAAAGAGGGGATATTTTTCACAAATATGGAGTTCGTAATTATGAAAAGTTGCCGCATTGCTTTCAATAATTTTCTGATCGGCCATCCACCGGTCGATCAAATGAATGTATACCCTATAAAACATGCACATATTTACATGTACATATTTGCAGATGCAAGAATATGCTACATTTCATTCAGAAAACATCCCTGCTGCAGTTGTAAGACGGGTATTTACTGAGCTGTTGTCTTTCACTCTTCCCCTCAGGCATCTATTTTTGGAGGTTCATGGAGGCTTGTAGGGCACATAAAATAAACAAAGGAGGGTTGGCCATGACAATACCTAATTCATCTCTGAGTCCAAATGTACTCCTGTCAAATGATGACACAATATAGTACTGAAAAGAAGGACCAATGTAATGCAAGAGAACATGAATGCTGTTCTAAATTTATGGGAACCAAGTAAAATATATTAAAAAGAAAGTACGGTTGTAGCAATGAGTAAAAATAAGTAAATTAAATAAAGTGTACTTTTAATTATATAACCAAAGACAAGAAAACAATCTAGCTTTTAAAATTTCCCTTATGTTAATGAGATCTTTAAGACCAAGAGTTCTTAAATGCATGGCATGTACACAGTAACAGATAGTAAATCTATATACATATATGTGTATGTATATATATATATATATATATATATATATATATATATATATATATAAAATTATAAATATATATATATATATATATATATTTATATTTATATATCTATCTATATATATATATATATATATATATATATATATATATATATATATATATATATCACTACTGAGTGATTTCATGGTTATTTCGAATATACAAAATCCAATAAATCTGTTTCATACCAATACCTTAGATGCAATCTTAAATTACATTACATTATCAGAGGTTTCATGGCTAATGATGTCTGATTTAATCAGCATGTGATTATTTCACTCAAATACATCTAAAACCTTGGAGGGTCATGAGTCACCATGACACAAAATAACACCTCAAGGTCACAAAAACATTTTTTGCAAGAGGCAAATCCTCTTGTACTCCCATATATTGGGAGCAGGTCACCACACTCTTTTAAAATAAGTGCAGTAACATTCAACCAGCATAGCATAAAATACCTGAAAAATACAAAGACTGCAAAAAAATCACTTACACACATAAGCATAAATATATATTACATGCCTATGTATTCCAAACTAAACGAAAAATACCAACTATTTTCTTCTCAAAACTATTTCTACAATTTCATGAGCAATACTCTCAGGTGAGACTCGTATAAATCAAGGACCTTTAATCCTAAAACTTGCAACCATGAATTTTTGTAGTTTAAAAAATATCAACAGTGGTGGTTAATGAAGAAGGATAACCATATATTAGCAATTACTGAAACTTGAACAAAGCATGATTTCAGTCCATTACTTTATATATGTATATATATATATATATATATATATATATATATATATATATATATATATATATATATATCTACATGTACATACACACCAAAACTATACCTTGCTCACTGACCACAGACCTGGCAACAGGCCAGAAGGAGGAATAATTCTCATATTGAAACAAATTTCCTCATTAAATATAACTGGATATGCTTTAGCCAGAACATCTAATGACAAATGCCCAAAATTGGTAACAGCACACACATATTTATAGGGAGGCAAGGACATTTGCACTTAACTGCTGTCTATCTCCCTCTTCCCTTATCCATTAATAAGGTTCATCCAATATTTCAAGTCACATACTCCAGTGGAATTCTTAACAACTGCATCATCCTAGGAGACTTTGACATAAGCGCCACTGGCCCCCAAGCAATTCAATCAAAGCAGGTACTCTAATGGCAAAACCTTGAACAGCTAGTTAAACAACCTAGTAGAGTTAACAAAATCCATCACAGCAGCTCAACCCTTGATCTCATTACTAGTGTCAGTCATTAATGCTTAAATATTAATACCTTCCAAAATGTCCTAAGTGATGAATGTTGAGTCATGTCAACCTGGGCCTTCAAAACAGTAAATGCATCTCCACAAATTATTATCGGAAGATCATTTCCACAAAAGAAGCAGACACAAATTAATACATTATTGGATGCTATATTTTATACAACCAGACTGACCCATCTATATCACTCAAATTTTTTATAAAATCCCTGTCAAAAATTCAGAACCTTCTCTTTCCTATAACTAAAAAGGGAGAAAGAAGTAAATGGTGCCCGTGGCTAACAAGTGGGATAAAAACATTTAAAACAAAGAGATAGGGCCTGGTATTGCTGGATCAAAGACCTCAGAATCTACATGATAACTTTCTTGCCTTGAGGAAATCTGCAATGCTGCTAAAGCCCTATATCTCAGATAGAAGCAAGTCAGCCTACAAGCCTAAAATTTTCCGGAATGAAATTGAACAGTTTATAGGCAATCACAACTATGATACAACTTCAAACAACTCCCATTCTTCCTCATCTAACATTGCAGAAAACTACAGGCAATCCCTTCTAGATTCATTACAATAAATCATCAATAAATTGTCATTCAGTTCACCCAACATTAGCAGTAATACCAGTTCACAATCCAAACTCTACCTTTTAAGCTCCTTTGCAGCCACTTCTCGTTTGTCCACTATCACAGCAAAATAAACCAAAGCTCTGCTACTGAAACTAAGTTCAAAGCATTCAAAATTTAGTCACCTACAACTACTTTTTTTCTGAATCTTGTAGCTTAAAAAATCCAAACCAGTTATACACATCTGTCATCTGTTCTTAACCATATGTCTAGTCCTCAGTTTGTTTCAGTACTCTTTCATAATACCTTTACAGAAATACTCAACACAAACAGACCTAAAAGATTACTGCCTAATATCAAATCTATGGCCCAACACTAAAAGCTCTGAAAAGCTATTAAATTGTCAAACATATAATAGCTATGGACTACTTTGTGTCAGGCAGCATGACTTCCACAATGCTTTCAGCACTACAACTCCCCTACTCTTAGCCATCAATACAAAATGTAATACAATGAATGATAGCCTTAGTACAGCTGGTGTCTTCATAGATATGACTATGGCATTCTTTTTTTTTTAAAACAAGTTTATTGTTTTTAACATACAAGAAAATATCATAACAATTTTATACAAGTAATTAAAATAGGTATGATTATAACATTCAACAAAACAACCAAAGTATTTACAAAGACATCCACTACAATCAGATCAATTAATTAAACTAAAATACCATGTTACTGAAGTTAAGATTTGTTTAACAAGTTTTGTAAATTATCCCATACAATATAATAAGATGTTTTTCTATTAGTTCTTAACTTCACTGTATTCAATTCCATATGGCACACTATATTCATAACATTTTTAAATTCATTGAACGAAGGAGGTGTATCTGAAATCCAATTTCTGGTTATTATTTTTCTAGCCACTGCTAGGATAGACCATAACAAGGGAAGCTTAACCTTTTTAACACTTTGAGGTACAGGTGTGTTGAATAATATAAGAGATTTAGAAATAATAAAATTATCTGTAAAAAGAGCCTGCAAAAATTCATTAATTGACTTCCAATATTCTTTCAATTTTATACAGTCATAAAACATATGAGCCCAGTCTGCATTAATTTCTATATTACATCTTTTACATAGATTATCTTTATTATTTATTTTATTCATCATCAAAGATGTATAAAAGGATCTATGTAAAAATTTCCATGTAAAAAGTCTCCAGACAATGGAAGACGTAGTTTTATAGGCAGATTCCAATATATATTGTTTATCTTGTTGATTTGGTGGATCACCATTAATGGAAATGAAATAATTCCAGTAGGTATCTACACTGTAAAAAGTTTCTTGTCTGATAATTTTATGTATGTATGAAAGTTTACCTTTATCAGAAACTTTATGTTGTAAATTTGATATCAAGTAATCAATCAATGTTGGGTCAGATTCTTTAACTGTTATAGACATTAGATCTATTTTATCAATGAGATATTGTCTAAAGGTCTGAACTTCTAACCAGCAAGTTTCTCTTAGATCAAATTCTTGTTTTAAGAAATCTAGATTTTTAACTTTATTATCAGATATCAACTGATACCAGTACTTTAGATCATTATCTGTAGTTAAATGAGTTCCTTCAGAAGTGGATGACAAAAGCATACCCCGAGTATACATTATAGGGAATATAATAAAATTCCATTCTTTATATTTAGGATGTATGAATATAAAGTTACGATAGCTAATAATAATGTTTAATGGGTAACTAACTATATGTTTAGGTGTAATAGGTGAGGTACAAATTTCTTTTAGTAACCATAACATGGAGTTATTTACAACCATATTTTTATGTGTTAAAGAGATTTTCATGAAGTGAATACTAATTATCTCCCAGTAATCTTTCCATTTTGCAACATATGACTGATCTATTAATAAAGTAATAACTTTTATAATAGAAGAAATAGTATATAAATTGAAGTCTGGAAAAGAAATACCCCCTTGAGACCAACTATTAGTATGTTTCTTTAAAGCAATCCTAGGTCTATTAGGTGCCCATAGGAAATTTAACATTAGTGTATTCAATTTCTTGATAATTATTTTTGTAGGTGGAAGTATTATTGATTGTATTAAGTATAATATCTTGGGAAAAATTATCATTTTAATAATTGTAAGTCTCTCTTCCATAGTAAAAAACATATTATTCCAGGTATTAAAGAGATTTTGTATATTAAGAAAACAGGCATTATAATTATTATGTATAATAGATTTAATATCTTTAGATAATATTATACCTAAATAAGTTATCTGACCTGAATTGGGTACATATTTAGTAAAATCATTAATGTGCATATATAGGTAGTATTTTAGTTTTTTCTTCATTGAATATTAAACCAGAAATACTTTTAAAATTTATCATTTTATCAAACAGAGACTGCATAGAAGAATTAGATCCTGCTGATGTAATTAGAACATCATCTGCAAAGAGTTGAATTTTAGATGTTGTATTTTCATCTATTTCAAATCCCTCTATGTCAGTACTGTTTCTGATCAAATTAGCCCAAGGCTCCATTATTAAAGTGAATAATAGTGGAGAGAGTGGACACCCTTGTTTTGTACCTTTAAAAATTGGTATTTTTTGTGAGACATATGTTCCTATCTTAATATAAGCCAATGTTCCTCTGTATAAATGCTCAATTAGATTTACAAATGCTTCTGAGAAGTTTGTACACTTCAGTAAGGTAAACAGGTAGTCCCAACTTACTGAATCAAATGCTTAGCTTATATCAAGGCTAATAAGAGTTAAATCTTTATTTTTCCTATTTGCAAAATCAATTAATGTTAGAGTTCTCCTTATGTTATCAAAAGTATTTCTATTTACAATGAAGCCTGTCTGATCTATATCTATAATGCCAGGGATGATTGTCTTCAATCTATCAGCAAAAATACTTATAAACATTTTATAATCAACATTAAGTAATGAGATGGGTTGATATGAAGTACATCTAGTTGGATCTTTATTAGGTTTTAAGACTGGCGAAATAAATGTATATTGCCAAGATGAGGGGGTTATTAATTCATTTTGGGCCAAAATAAAAACCTTATGTATTAATGAGTATGTACTTTTAGAAAGGATTTTATATATCTCTGGTATAATACCATCATTACCTGGTGCTTTGTTTGATTTAAGCTTGTTTATTTGTGTAACAACCTCTGTATATGAAATACTTTTATCCAATAGTTTAATCTGTTGTTTATTAAGTTTTTTTATTCATGTTTGTGGTTATAAATTCCCTTATTTTATCTGTAGATTCCATGTTAATGTTATTATGATTAATTTTGTGAAAGTAATTTCTAAATTCATCTAGTATTTCTGGTAGACTAGAAACATTCTTCTTTTTCCTTAGAGAAAAGATTTCTTTGATATGATTTTGCTTATTTAACCATTTTGTTTTGTTTTTAGGTCTATGTAAGTATTTGGGGCTTATTGAGTAAGACAAAAACTTGAATTTCTCTAAAGTTATTTTAACTTTATGAGTTAAAATTTCTTTGTATTTCTCATTTAGTTTGTTTATTTCTTCAATGACTTTCTTATCCATAATATTTTCTTTATTATTATGTTTATAAGAATCTAGTTTACTTTGAATATCTAACAATTCCTTATCCCAAGATTTCCTTTTATTATTATACCATCTGATACTTTGTCCATATAGATATGATTTTAAAGCATCCCATACATAAACAATGGAAACTTCAGGAGTATTATTTATATCTAGAAAATGTTGTACTTCTGAAAGTATATATTCTTTATAGTCTTTTAATTGAGTTAAGTATGCTGGTATCCTTTTGATCTGAACATTGTGAGTATTTTTTATCATGAACTCAAAAACAATTGAATTATGATCAGATATAGGACATGAAATGATTTTAGAGTTAATTAATTCTGTTACCATCTGGTTAGAAATAAAGACTCTATCTATTTTTGAATAAGTTTTGTACCTGTTAGAAAAAAATGTATATGGTAATGATTTTGAATCTATCTGATTATTAATATCATTTAAATGATAAGAATTAGCAAAATCCTTTAAATGTTTTGCATTAGATGTAATTTTCCTTTTTCCTATAGTGGTAGTGTCATTTTCATGTAATATACAATTAAAGTCACCAGCTAAAATAATATCTCCTATAGAGAATGATATGATCTTATCAAGATGGTATTTCACTGTATTAATACCAATTCCAGGTATCCAATATATATATTGATTAATGTATAAGTCTTCCCATTAATTTGTATTGTAACCATACAAAACATTCCTTTATCATCTTGATAAGACTTAATGGTTTTAGGAATGGGCATACTTTTATTCCATAAAATAGCCACTCCTCTTTTTTTCTGAGTGTGCTCTGAACTAACCAATACTGTATATTTGTTTGTGGCTAGTTTATCAATATCTTTTTTCAAGAGATGTGTTTCTTGTAGGAAGACTAAGTTGGCCTTATGTAAATTAATGTATCTTATTAGGCTTGCCCTTTTACACGGATTATTCAGTCCATTAATGTTTAAAGAAATTCCTTTTAGAGAAGTCATTTGGCAATTTTAAAACATAGAAAACTTATGATTAAAATAACAATTAACAAAATAAGTAATATTATACCTCCTCCTTTAGGTGTACCTTTAGATATAGCTGTATTTATTGAGTCTCTTATGGGATTTTGTATAAGATTTCATTTTGTTTGTAGTGACAATGAGCTTACAAAGTGTATTGTGGATGTCAGAACTGTATATATACAACAGTGAACAAGAAAAAATAATGTAAGGATTAAACCTTGCACCCAGCCTGGAGTTAAAAACTCCAACTTAGAGTAGTACATACTACTCAAGTTAACCCCCTACCCTAAGCAGCAGTACCTCAGCTGCCACCTTATCAATTTAATACTTGTTATATTTAACTTAAATTAATAACTTTCAATTAGATTATCTGGTAAGACAAAACTACACATTTGATAAAACCGCATCATATATACTAAGAGAAACCATTTTTTTAAATTATTCATACTACTATATACATCTATTTAATATAATACATTTATATTCAAATAGCATTCAAATAAACTTGATATTAGGAACCAAGAAGAGAGAGAGAAATAAAAGACGTGAGAGAGGAAGAGAGAGTGAAAGAAAGAAAAAAAAAAAAAAAAAAAAGGGAAGGGCATATCTACACATTAATTTATTCAAAGTTTATAAAAATAAGTTCTAATGTTCAATTAAATCAATAACTTTGGCTAATATGGTTCATACATTACATATATTAAGATGTATCTATATTCTGTCATGTAAATGCAGTTAACAGCTTCCAAAAGACTTTAAATTACTTGCATCAGAGCTTTTTTCTTATACTTATTATTGTCAGTAGAATAAAATATTATATTTATAGGTATTGCTATAAATCATACTGCATAGTTAAGCAAGTTCTCAAAAACACTTCCTTTATTGTGAAGAAAGCCATCAGTATTTTGTATATCTAAGCTGCTGCTTTAAAATATGTCAGATGACAACTTCTTCCAGAATAGAGTCATAAAGTTATTTATGCTTGTCAATCATATAAATCAAATGAATCATAGCAGTGTATAAGTTTAAATCATAAGTTTTTTACATACATTAATAAGCTGCAGTCAAGTGAACTTTCAAAAACACTTGTATAAAAGTTTCATTTTCTATGCCTTCTAAAAAATTACATTCGCTTACTATGAGAAACTTCATCATTCAAAATCATTATAACTTACATATTTTATAAATTATAACATAAATAACTAAGTAATTATTTAAAATAACTCACATTTAAATGATAAAGAGTTCATATTCCATCGCAGAGTGGCATTTGCAGCAATTCTACTTCCTGGTTGAGTGTTCTTCATGAATCTGCGATGTGTCAGCGTGAATTTTGGGGTCAAAGTTCAAATTGACTGCTTTCAGCTTCTCTGCGTGAGTTCTGAGTGTTGAAGCTTTTAAAACAACTTGCGGACACTGTTCACGAGGTAACCCACATCCCAAATTGTCTCCCTTATGATTTTGGCGGGAATTTTGTTAAAAACAAGTGACTGACATTCATTTAGCAGTATAAGTGAAGCTAAACATAGCAAAACCTTCGCAAAGCACTTTACAAGTTATTACAACCTCTATGAAAGTGAAACTAAGCCCAAAGTTATTAATATGTGATAGAACAGATTATTTTTGCCCCAATTCAATTTTTATACACATCTTATTATTTACTGTACCTGTATGATCAAAAGAATGTCAATATATTAATATGAAAGAGAATAAAGAGAAAGAACAGAGAAAAGAAAAGGAGAAAGTAGGAAATAAGAGAGGGCAAAGCAAAGATAAAAAAATGTAAAAGGAAGTTATAAAAAGTATTTACAGTGGAATATTACTTGCTGTTTATATTAATAAAGATGGAAATGAAACATACTATTTACTATTATTTAGTTCTAATTATTATTAATTAAAGCATGACATATTATTTGTGAATAAGCATAAGCAATATAATCAGGAAAGTATAATTAGCAATAGCATTTAAACAGCATATAAACTTTTTACAAGGAATAAATAAATTATCATTCCATTTATCATATTCTCATCACATTTCTCTCTCTGCCCTCCCCCACCCCTTACCCACTGCATAATCTAAATAGAATGTTATTGTTTAAAATAAAAAAAAGAAGAGAAGAGAGAAGAAAGAAGAAAAGAAAAAAAAATGTATCAAGTTACTGACCTTAATTCTCTTTGTCAGAAAGAGAAACATATTGAATGATAGCTTCTTATTAGTTCCTCAGATATTTTGATTAATTATGAGACAAAACAGTTCTTTGTACACAGAAAATAATTTTGATTAAATCTTTTTCAGAATATTTGTGGCTTTCTGAAAATGCAGAAACTATATTTAAAAAGATTAATAATGAAGAAAATTAAAGTGAGAGAAAAAAAAAAGAACATGTCATTTGTTTTTTAGTCTCTTCTTCTTCTCTGAAGTCTTCTACGAAGTTTCAGTTGCCAACCTCTTTAATGAAAGACTAGCCCATTCCATTTCCTCTATTTTATCCAGAATCTTATTTTTTTTGATAAAAAGCAATGCAGAGTCTAAGTCATCGAAAATTTTACGACCATCAGGAAGGAAGATTTTTAGCTTGGCAGGAAACAGAAGGTAGGATTTAAACTGTGATTTTTTAAGCTCCTTTATTAATGGCAGAAAGACTTTTCTTTTAGTAATTACCAAGGAAGAATAGTCATTATCAAAACGCACAGTTGTCTCATTAATTTTAACAGGAGCTTTAGCCCAAGCAGATTTAAGAACCATTTCTTTATCAAAAGATGATAGAAATCTAACTATAACTGATCTAGGATACTTTTTGTTAGAGTTAGTATTAGCTATAGATCTATGGGCTCTTTCGATACCAAAAGAGAAAGCTTCTGGTAAGTCTAAAGTTTTAGGGAGCCATGTTGTAAAAAGAAGTAATATTGTTACCTTCAATATTTTCTGGCAGTCCAAAAATCCTAATGTTATTGCGCCTAGATCTATTTTCCAGGTCATCAAGCTTTGTTTGTAGATGTGTATTTTGTTTCAGCAAAAACTCAATGTTGATTTCCTCTTCTTGGATTCTAGTTTCCATGTCATTTACAGCCTCTTCTATGCCTGTCATCTGGATCTTCTGTTGTTGCAAATCTATATGTAACAAGTCTATTTGTTTAGTAGTTTTTTCTATGAAGGTATCAATTTTAGTATCCAGTTTATCCATCTTGGCAGTAAGTTGCTGGATTGTAATTATCATAGACTGAAGTTCTTTCTTGATGCTGGAGTCTTGAGAATTTGTCTTACTGGAACTCATTTCAGACAGAGAAACTGACAGGACAATTTCCAAAGTGATTTCTGACAGGAATATTGTTAAAATTTCCTTTCTTTTTTAGATATAGTTCAAGAAATATATAAAACAAACATATTTAGAAAGAAAATTACTTCATAAATTATTTTTTTAAGTAATTAATTCCTGTCAGTGCAGTGAAATTGGTGGAGCTGAAGAAATCTGCTGCTATCCTGTGTTCATCCTTGGCCACACCCCCCCTGACTATGGCATTCTTAACTGTCACTCACTCCCTGCTACTTAGCAAGTTCTTTAATTTAACATTTGAGGTGTGAAACTGGATTATTATCCAATGTCTCAGAAACAAAGACAACTGGCTTCCTCTTGAAGGTTTTGAATTTTGACAGAGTCTGTTTTTTTTTTATCACGTGGTAATTTATTCCAAATAGCACGACTTAATTTGGAGAAGGCTGGATGATGTTTCTGAGACAATGGATAATAATACAGTCTCACACCTCAACAAACCTATCTAAAATGTTTAATACCACCTATTACTATGGGGTGGATTTGTCCTAAATGTTAAGGTCCTCACCTCATAAACACAGAGTATAGGGATTCATTCTGAATTTGGGTTATTGACTTGGCTGAAAAGTGCTCTGCAGGGCAATTATTCTAGTATTCATGTATGCTTATGTTGGGAGTTAGTAAAATGATTAAGGCATTACCTAACAGGGCTTGATTCATACTTTTGAAAGGGAAATTGGTTAGGCTTAAAAATAGCCACTCGAGCAGCTATCCTAGTACTTATCTACCAATCTATGTACCTTGTTAAACCATGTAAATAAGGCAAATAATGCAATTGCTGTCTTCTGTGTCCAACACTACATTTACAATTTTGTAATTTGTAATTTACTTTGTAATTTACTTTGACACAACACTGTGAGCTTCTCTGCTTTGACTGTGCTCTATTATTTATGTCCTTTCTGCTTTTTGAGCCCATGTCATAACTGAAAGGTGGCAGTAGGCCAGCTCACTAACTTGTTTAACAAATGACAAATATATACATCTCTCTCTCGCTCTCTCTCTCTCTATATATATATATATATATGTATGTGTGTGTGTGTGTGTGTGTGTATGTGTGTGTGTATGTATGTATATATATATATATATATATATATATATATATATATATATATGTGTGTGTGTGTGTGTGTGTGTGTGTGTGTGTGTGTGTGTGTGTGTGTGTGTGTGTGTGTGTGAATACATATATATTTATATATCTGTATATGAGTATATAATGCATAATCACTTATGAGAGTGTTTGAACCACAACACATCAAACTACCTCATCAGAGATTACATTCAACTCTGTCTGAAATAATGAAATAACCTAACTAAACAATCACAAATATAAGCCAACAAGTTACAGTTCATTACAAAACACAAACAAAAACAACTTTTACATGGGAGGTCTGTCCTCATTAGCCCCTTAAATTAAGTATACTAATTCAATAGATGCACAACCATGAAGAGATTGAAGAAATCCAGAATTATGAAATAGTCAATCTCCTGCAATTCAGCAATTACATAACCTGACACTGACGAATATTTCCAAAATGTAAACATGCAATAAATGCATGCTGTGACAAAATATATGACATGCATATATGTAATAGATATAGATATATAGATAGATTATAGATAGAAAAATTATAGCTATATAGACCGTTTATATATATATATATATATATATATATATATATATATATATATATATGTATATATGTCTATAGTGTTTGGTCAGTCAACAGGATAACTGATCAACACTGGTGAAAGATTTCTAATACACCAGAGTTAAAGAATATGGTCTTCCCCTTGTATTGTGTGATCTTTTAGTTGGTGTATTTAGGTTATGGGGAACGTAGGGGCCACAGATTTGCATACTCCAAGTTTATTTCCTGGAGCATGCACATTTTGATGTCAGTGTTTTTAATTTTGAGAATTTGTGATATAATAGTGGTGGTTCATTATAGGTGCAGCATTTCATATATACATACATACAGACAGAAATGTTAAAAAAAAAAAAAAATATATATATATATATATATATATATATATATATATATATATATATATATATATATAAAACACTCTAAAATGGCCCTAGGTGTGAGTGTGCATGCATGTGTGTGGTGTGAAAGAACAGCCTTGGCAGGGCTAGCCATTTGATGGGGTGAACCTTGGTTCTAGCTGACCATCACTGTTGAAGTGATATCATGACCTACTGAGTAAACATGGGAAAAGGGGTTGTGGATGGATGGATATATATATATACATATATAGGTTCATAGTTCATAGGCTCATAGCTATGCACTAGGCTAATGACAACCGGGCCCATTATAAGCCTAGCTGTACAATACAACACAATTATGTCCCTGTGTATCATGGGCATTTAATAGGAAGGGGCGTTTTAGTTAGGGAGTTTCTTGAGGTTATGTGGGTGAGTTACTTTAGGCATTACTGTCTAGCTTTGTCTGTATAGAGGCATGGGGGTCAGATCTGGGCTGAATTTCTGCTCTCCCATCCGTTGGTCTTTGTTATGCTTAAATAGTTTTAGGGATGGTCTCTGCTTCAGATGGATGAGAAGCCTGTTCCAGAGCATTTGGATCCTTTGAGACACGTATTTGCTTTGTCAGTATGTCTTATTTATGTCACAACAAAATGTAAATCCTTGGATCTAGTGATTCGGATGGTGTTCATTTTGTGTATGTGCAAAAGGTACATCAGAACAACATCTTAGGATGCCTTGTATGCCAACCACAGATAAGTTCTCAGTAACCTATAGGAGACAGAGTACAGAGACATGGCGTTAATGTGATCCGTATACGGCAATGTATTTTTACCCTACATTCTCCTAGTAAGGAACTTTTGTGGGCATTGCAGCTGTTGCATATGTCTGGTCAGGAACATGTTGGGGGGGGGCATTTCTAATCAATGATAAGTCTGATAACAGCTGAATAAAGTGGTTCTATGGCTACCTTGGACTTGGACGCCATGCCATTATGTATACGTTGGGTGACATAAATGATTTACTTACTACCTTGGACATATTATTCATTTACTATATATTTATTTATTGACATTTGTTAACTGGGGTAGTCTGACTGGGTTTATAACCCATTTTCAATGGAGGTCCAGGGAGAAAAGCTCCATGACTTGATATCAAGATTAAAATACACATATAGACATTTAGGTTAATGCTCTGTGAGATGCATAATATACAGCAAGAAACTACAACTGTTATAAAATTTACAAGATCTTGATAAGGCTTTTGAAGTATTATACAATGAAATATAGAACTATGCAGGGATTGCCAAGATTTTACAAGACAGTATAAAATTTAATAAGACTCAACAATACTGTAAAGATTATACAAAACTGTGTAAGACTCTAAAATGACTATCCTAGACTGTGCAAGACTATACAAGGTTATACAAGACTGCAGAAGATTCTACTAGACTCAGTGAAACTCATCAAGATTCTGCAAGACTCTAACAGATAAAACATTCTGTGCTTAGAGAAATTTCAAGTGCTGTGGCAAAGACTTGATTGTGAGATGGGCAATACATGTAGTTGGAAGTTATGTTGGAATATAATGGGAATAGTCATGATGATTATTTTTCTGGTAAAGTACAAGGGCATATATGGGACTGGTAATCTTTTAGTGTGAGCTTAAAACTTTTGAGGCAGTCTGTGGCTCTGATATTAACTGTTAAGGTGTTCCATAGCTGTGCAATTGCATAGGAGTAATGACAGTGGCCTGCCTTATGTTTGGTTGGTGTACAGTTAGAAGTTGTTTGTTTTTGGAACGAAGGGTTCTGGTAGGGATATACGACTGTAGTATTGATTTTAAGCAGGACAACTATCAGGTTTGTATATTATTTTGTGCACTAGAGATAGTAGCAGGAAGTCAAGATAGTGAGGAAAATTGTGACAGTTTAGTTCTTTTAGGGTGTGGAAGTGGTCTGCGCAATATGGTGTGCCAGAGGTGAATTTGAATATCTTATAATAACAAGACTGGAGTTTATTTGTCAAAGTTTTATGTAAATTAATGAAAAAGGGGGCACAATATATTAGAGAAGGACTCAAACAGATATGGCTTAGTGTTTTTTGGATAAATTATCCATGAAATCTTTATGTCTGTACAATGTTCCTAGTTTGTACTCAGTGTTTTTAATGCTATTGAAAATATGTTATGCAAATATGAGTTTGTGATCTATGGTAATGCCTAGCAGCTTTGCTTCATAGTCAATTTTATTTTCAGTTTTATTCTGTTAGCATATTTTAAAATCAGAAACTTGCAAACAAATGTAACCAGCTAAACAAGGTTCAAGCACACTAAACTTTAATAAATGCAAATAAAAACAAAAAAAATACATATAAAATGGTAAGCGCTTTCACACTAAAATAGTGCTTCTTCAGAGCAGCAATAAAGAAATATATATGGTTCCTATTAGATGACCCAAGAGGCATTCTTTTGAATGCATCTTGGTTGAACTTGAAAAGATGAAAAGGCAAAATGATGAAGCGGCATTTAAGCAAATTCTTTCCCTAGGAAAGAAATTGCTTGGCCGCACCCGTTACTTTGCCATTTTTGTTACTGTAGTCCGATCTTGGAGTTGGTATATTTAAGTAGAGGATATGTGGGAGGGAGAAGCCCCCCACTTTATGTTATGTTTTAAGTGTTTTTTTTTTTTTTATTTTTTTGGGCCAGCGATTTATTTCCTTTGGAAAAAATCGCTGTTCGAAGAGTTCGAGTTTGTAAGCTTTCACTTACATGGGGTCGATAAATCATCGTTCGCTTTTCTAAGGGTTCCATGATTTAATATAGACCATATATATGTATATATACACAGCTGAAACACTCAATTTATATATATATATATATATATATATATATATATATATATATATATATATATATATATATACAGCTGTAGCAACTCAATAAATCAGTGGTTTGATTTCAATTTAGGGTTGGGAGGGTGGCCTAATGGTTAAGGTGTTTGCCTTACTAGCACAAGGTGCAGAGTTTGAGTCTCACAAGGGATAATTGGCTAGGCTTAAAATGGCTCGCAAGGGCAGTCAGCTTAGTACTAATCTATGAACCTATGAACCTTAAAGGAACATTCTCATTAATCCAGGGTATCTTTCAGCTTGCAATCTCAGTAGCCAATCTATTTCCAAACATTCACTCTATGTTTGATATCACCCCCTCTCTTATTCTCTTCACAAAGCTGTAAAACAAGAAACTGAAAACTATGATTCATATCAGTAACTCCAACATCTTTGGAAAGGGCACTTCTTGCATCAACCCTTCCTGATGTCATTAATATGTTCCCTTATCCGATCCCTTAAAAACCTGTTAGTCTTTCCTACATAAAAACACAAACAAAGGAAAACAAAAAAATGGAAGTCAAAAAACCCAACTGAAACCCCCGAAACATTTATTATACAAAAGTTAAGCACTTTCGTCCTAGGTATGATAGGACTTCTTCCGAACAATATATCACAGATAAAAAAAAAAAAACTATTTACACACTCGGTCCCCAATTAAAACTGTAATTGCCAGTCATTAAACAATCCATCACCATGGTGACAAATAGACTAGTGAGCTTCACAAACACACTTAAATACATCCAAACCATCAATGCTACTTTACGATTAATATATACATATGTTTTTATATTTTATTTGATATTACCTGTTAACTTTATTAAAACATAATTAATACTAAAATAAAATGAATTGCTGAACATAAAAAACACAAAAACATGCTGAAAAACTATATATGTAACATCATAGAAAAAAGCTGCTCTCAGCTTTAAGACACTAGACAGTGGTTTCATTCAAGAAAGGGTATACATTGGCATTAGTTTTCAACTGCCATCTGAGTTCCTGAAATTCTAGGAAATCATTCACCAGTGCACTTTCTGTCCCAGGTCCACCTGATTAATGGTTATAAATTTAAATCCATAAGAGGGTTTTTTTTCCAAATTTTTGTACAGTGCATTTCCTACTTCTTTTTTCTTTATATTATAAATATGCTGCTAAACTCCTTTTTCTAAGACTAAATTTAGTCTTACCTATGTATAATGCACTGCAAACATTACATAAGACCAATTAAATAATCCCCTTACTCCCACAATCAAATTTCGTAATCAGTACTATTCTGCCCAAAGCCTTGTAAAACTACATATGCCCCTTGCATAATAAAGGAGCAGTGGGCACAATGGCCACCATACGTCCATTACCCATCCATCCTACTGGCCTTTCCAACAACATCTTGACACATAGATCCTTTTTTATAAACAACAGCAGGTTTTTCCCCCACGATTTCTATATGTTCCTGCTCAAGCCCAAATGCTCTCCAGTTTCTTTGGATAATACTTTTAATGCCAACAAAATCATTATTATAAATCAAAATAAGGGTGCTGTTATACAATTCATAAACAGCGGTTTACTTGAATAAAGCTGGGAGCACCCATACCACTAGAACCTAAAAATGGTAAAAAATGACCATTTATTCTCTTCTGCTTAACCTCAGTCAAAATATCTAATACAAAGGCCTCTGGGTAGCCTCTAAAGTTAAACATGTTCACCAGTTTATCACATTCCAACTGGAAATTACAATCGTCCATAGTCATCCTGGCCAATATTGGCCTTTCACCAGGGCCTTCTTTTAAACAAGGTGCATAATTTCAAAATGCAAAAAAAGAATTTGAATATGTGGGTTACGAAAAATGGTTGATTTAAAATGTTTTTCACCTTCCCCCGGATTCACGAAACCTCCGTGTAAGACTTAATATGTCTTACTCAGAGGCTGTAGTTGAACTGTATGATGTCAGCATGCCATGAATATTCATGAGGGCACGCTGACTCATTCGTAACTCTTACACGGACTGAGTAGGAAAGCAGGGGGCATGTCCGACTGCCGAGCAGTCTAAAAGTCCACGCCCCTGCAAGGTTTTAAAAAGCATAATGTCAACAGAAAAGAGCGAGTTCGCTCAAATGTACTTGCACCCAACACCACACTCCCTGACACTGGAAACCCCCATCACAGTTATAAAACGTAAAATATTAATTTTATTTTTTTTTAATCCACGATATAGCTGTCCGTATTTGCACTTGTTTGCACGGGTGTGCCCATTGCTTAATCACAGTTAGCAATTGTGACATTGAAGAGCATATAAGAATTACTAATGCAAATCAAGCCAAATAGCAATAGTGTAATGGTAGAGCGTATGCACAAAAAAGAGGCATTTACGGTTCGAGTCCCACCACTTCCCTTCTTATTTATGTTTTAAATCAGTATTTGAAATAATACCAGACATATATGATTAAACTTTTATTAAAAGCAGTGACATGGCCAATGTATCAGTGAACAAAATATATATTTTTAAAGGACCCAGATATATAATCAGCTGCTGTTAAGCAATGCTTTACCCAGCTAAACAGAGGTGCCCATAGTTTAATAGCACTTTACCCAGCTAAACACAGGTACCCATAGTTTAATAGCACTTTACCCAGCTAAACAGAGGTGCCCATTGTTAAATAGCACTTTACCCAGCTAAATAGAGTTGACCATGGTTTAATAGTGCTTTACCCAGCACAATAGAGTTGCCCAAAGTTTAAAAGCGCTTTACCCAGCGCAATAGAGTTTCCCAAAGTTTAAAAGCGCTTTACCCAGCATAATGTGTTTGCGCGGACGTGCGCGCCGCACCAACCAGGGCACCGTAGGGCACCAGGGAGCAACATAGAGCTAAGTTGCTTAAATGCAGCCACACCCTCTAGCCTGTCTAGACAGTATTAAAATAAAAGAATTACAAGGTTCGAACCCAGGACCCTGTGCATCATAATCAAGGTACAGAACCACTAAGCCATGAGAACATAGGGGAAGCTGCCACTATTAACATTCATATACTTACGAATGGTAGTTTAACCATTACTAAGCAGGTCTGCAGTCAGCCGAGAATTTTACAAAACGGCCAATCACAAAAAAGTGCGGGAAATGCGGCATAGTTAAGCCCCATAGGCGGGAATACTCGCCATAACTGATTGTAGCACACATTTGCAGTCAGAATGGTAGGTGTAAGAGAGGGTTCACGCTTCCGAGCACAACGGTGGGGCATCGAGGAGTCCAAATACATGGTTTGGCTCCTTGTCCACCGTCACGAGTCAAGACTCCTGCAGGGCCAGTTCCAAGGGATGGATTACAAGGCAGAGGCTTGGAACTGGTTAGCTCTTGACCTCACCAGTGCCACAGGCGTTCCCCAGACTGGTGAGCAGGTCCGTCACCACCATGCAGACCTGAAGAGATGAAAGCAGGACCGCCTGAACCAGTGGATACAGGAGGCCCATGGGATGCAGGATGCCCCACAACTGAGTATGTAGCCATGGAATGCAGTATGTAAGACTTGATAATGGAGTATGTATAATGGATAGGTATGTTTCAATATCCCTTCATTTACTTTACAGCTGCAGGTGACCATGTTACGAATCAGCAAGCCTATGCTGATAGGCTGCTAAGGTTGTGCCACCAGGCAGGTTAGTGATTATTCTGCATGTATTGTTATATAAAATATTTTTTGAGAGCATGAAAGAATGTGTTGTAGTCCAATAAAACAGTCATAGAATTGCCTGAATAAGTCCTCTGCATGTACTGCCAGATAAAAATGTCAGAGAGGCAGAAAAAGAGAGTAGTAACCCATTAAGAAAGGTAACATATGTCTGGAATAATATCTCTGCAGGCACTTTCATATAACATAAGTGAGTGAGCCTGAAAAAAGATTGTTCTAACCTATTAATAATGGTATAATATGTCTTGAACATGTCTGCCATAAACACCGTTAAAACAAATAAAGGAGTGAGCCTGTTGAAAAGTGTGCAATGTCATTAATAAAGGTCTAAATCCCAGAGTGTATATGTGTCACAGAGTCTGAAATGTTGTTGTACCTTTGCATTATACAAACAGTACTATTTGAAAATGTGCTGGCAACCCAGAGTTATGCAGTCCCATATAAAGTGGGTGATGGAAGTGCTAGTAGCTGTGAAACATATATACAGTCCACAATAGTCAGTTACTGGCTGGCATGAATAAGTAAACCTGACACACATGTGGCATGTAATTATTCACCAGAAATGTGTGTGTGTCAAGAAATGCAGAGTTCTGTACAAATCGAAGTGAAAATGTCATGTAAAAACATCCCAGATATGTAGATAAAGAAATATAAATGCAAACAAGAAATATGTAGCAGTAACATCTGCATCCTGGACAGTTAGTATGTCAGATATAGGTCAGGCATATATTGAACTAGCCAAACCCATGACACAACCTAATGTATGGTGGCAAGTGTAATAATACAGGTAGGGGATATACACTTGCAGTCACTGGGAATGTAGTGTAGACTAAAAGGTCATTATAAGATGTTAACCAAGGTTTTTTCTACACCCTACCGTATGTGCATAAACAATGCAATTCCACACCTCAATGGGTATGTGTAACCTTAAATATTTGTTGGGACATATGTCCTATTGTTTTATAAATATTTGCATTGATGTTGATGCATGTGCCCTGTTCATACACCACATTCATGGTGGCCTGTTGCTACCAAACATCCCTGCATGCTGTTGGAATATCCACTGTCGTTCAATATATGCATGTGTTATGCTTGCTGTTCAACTGTTGGAACCTTGGTGTGTTGGGTTAATGGAAATATTACTGCATGCTGTTACAACTAATCTGGAATGCTGTTGTTTATGTTGTAATTAAACACACCTAATCACAGAACGTATGGGAAGGCCGGTCCCAGCGGACCCACGCACCAGAGCCCAGCCCGGGCTCCCCTCCTCCGTTGGCCCTGTGCCACCTTCGGGTGGAAGAGCTGCAGGGGATGGGGCTCATCCCCCCCGTGCAAGCGTGGGCGGCGGAAGAGTGCCACCTGTCACCCTTGGTAGGGTCCGGGCTGTGGTGCGTAGGGAGATCCAGTGTTCAGTCGCTGATCCCCTACGCCAGCTCGAGGCGAGAGTGGCACTTCTCTTGGGTGAGCCTGCCCATCTTACACAGCCCTCAGCACAGCCACCCTCGGGGCTGTGAAGGTGCAGTGGTGACTGCCCATGGGTGGGGATCTCAGTTCCACTGTTACCATCTGTGGGCTCATGGGCTTGCGATTTCCAAACATCCTTCCCCGTCAATTGTGTTCACCCACCCCATGTGTCAAACTCCACCCCTGTAGGCATCTTGTTTGTCTTGTCTGTTTACCTCCCCAACCTACCTCCCCAAATATACCTACTTCCTCTACCTCACATTCCACTCTCACCTGAAAAAAAAATAAAAAAAAGGGCAATCTGTTCCCACAAAAAAATTACGCCCCATACAAAGCTGCCCAATTTGCACACATGTCCGTTTACATACTTGTAAACTTCCATTGCTGTACATATACATGGACATATAGGCGCATATACTGCCCACCTTTCATGGTGGGAATATCAATTATGAAACAGCTGTGTGACATACAATTATGTAATAATATTGCACAGCGTTGTGCAGAATGCATTTCGCTGTCCTCAGGCCATATAGCTGTAGCAGACCTCACTGGCTGTAACTCAGTCCCACAGCATTTAACCACCACATGGCATATACCCGCACTGCTTGCTGTTTTCAATGCCACACACTACAACCTACATAGATATGTGCACATAGCAACCTTCAATTACATATGTATGTTCAGCCTTCACTAACAGTTGCAGTATGTCCCTTGCCCTATGCACATATGCATATACATATAGATACAGGCTGCTACCACATATGGAGGGTTCACAGTATGTACAGTACCCTTCAGACACATCATTCGGATGCCAGCAAATACATCTCTGTTACATACCTTACCTTTGTATTTCTGACCTCTGTCTGTTGTGCCTGTTGACGTGTTTTATTTATTTTTTTTTTGGTTTGGTGTCTCCAACTGCCTGTGTTTGCTTGTCTGTCTGTCTCTGTCTGTCTGTCTCTCTCAATCTCTCTCTCTCCAGTTGCTGCAATGATATGATTGCATGCATGGACAGCAAGTACAGGCTGCTTTTGTAGGTATCTGCACATGTGCATGTGATGGCCTCTGCACCAATTGGTGCCCACCATTTAGTAATTGCATGCAGCCTGCTTTGTGGTAATTGCAGTTCACACTGTGATTTCAGGACACTGCTATAAAATGATAGGTGTATGTACTTTCTTTTGGAATTAGGGAATTAACTGGCATACAACAGTAGTTATTGCAATGTATTCCTATGGCTTTCCTATTTTCCCTTTACATTCACTCCTTGTAATGCATGTTATATTTCTTTATTGCAATGTATTCCTATGGCTTTTCTATTTTCCCTTTACATTCACTCCTTGTAATGCATGTTATATTTCTCTCAGCTCCAAGTTATTGTATATCTGCTGTGGTGTAGTGGTACTTCACTCAGACTGGTGCGTCCAAGGTCCTGGGTTTGAGACTGACAAGGGTGTTTTATTTTGCTACTGAGCAGTACAAGGGCCTTGTCATACAGAGTGACTAAGGCACTTTTAAGCAGTTG
Organism: Protopterus annectens; assembly: GCF_019279795.1. NCBI lineage: Eukaryota > Metazoa > Chordata > Ceratodontiformes > Protopteridae > Protopterus > Protopterus annectens. Next base: position 744,607,252 of record NC_056734.1, on the reverse strand, counting down.
TAAGCGGGTTTGCGCGGGTTTGCTCGACACTTAGCAATGCTTAGCTAAGCGCACACAAGCTCACACTCGCACACCCCTGCTAACTACTGCTTAAAAGTGCTTACTCCCGCTAACCCCGTGCTAATTTCTTTTAAAGAAAAGAAAATGGGGAGATAGGAAAGTGGTGAAAAAGGGGGCACAAAGAGGGAAAGACAGTAGGGAAACCAGCTCGGGATGTGCAGGATGGGTGTAGGGAAGGTCCATAGCTGCCCATTTCTTTACCAGCAACAGCTGTACATATGTTTGAAATTTGGTGTGAAATTTGAAACCTTCCACCCCTGAGAGAGGGGTGTGGACAACAAAATATATATATATATATATATATATATATATATATAGACATATAAATATATATATATATATATATATATATATATATATATATATATATATATATATAGATAGATATATACATATATGGATATATATAGATATATAGATATGTAGATATATAGATATAATATATAGATATATAGATATATACATATATAGATATATATAGAGATATATAGATATATACAGATATATATGTATATATATAGATATGTGTTGATACTGCAGTGCTATACCCCATTCCAAAACACTTTACCCACTAACTACCAGATAGGTGGTTGCCTGCCTAACACCGAAGGTGTCAGAAGGGAACATGGGACACAAGTGGACAGTAGCATCCCCTTTGATATTCACAGTGCCACACTAGTCTTGTAATCTATCTACGTGGTACGTGTCATCACAAACGTTGTGTCATGTATGGAAATATAGGTTAGTGTTCCACTGTACTCATCACAATGCCCCATGTGGTATGTACCTCACATGACAACTACAGCAAATGGAAAGGCCACAGACATACCTCACAAAGAGTAATACTGCCCTCAAACACATCCCCTAGGCAGACTGACTGACATAACCACAGCTACAGTGCATTGCATACCGGCCACCCAGAGGTTACCTCTGCCGAACATACAGAGGAATGTCACTCCCATAGCAGTCAGACAACCACCATGTCAACACCTCACAATCCCACCAAGCTACATGGACTAGGTCCTTAATCCCCGCCACCTCACTAAACAGCACATGCTAGAGGGATAGGCTCCTATTGTCAAATATGCCATACTCTGGAGTAAATCACCCAGCATTAACAAACAAGGCTCCTCAGTAGCAGATGTCATAGCATGATGATTGTCTGGGGGATAGGTAACATGCCCTGGGAATCGCCTCTGTATATCCGGTTGACAGGAGCAAGTGAAATCAAATTTCATGTCTGTCAAAGGCCAGGGTAGCATATGGCTAGGCTGCTGTAGGCCCTAGGCCAATATCGTATTACCTACCTATGACACAATGCACACACACACATGTACTCAGTGCAATACCTGCTATGTGAGGTGGAATGAGTGTGACAGTGAATGTGTGTAAGGTCTGTAACGGTGTGATAGTTTAGTGTGAGGTTGTTTCTGTCATGGTCGTTTGTGTCCTAGGTGTGAGGCCAGAGAAAGATGTGTCAGTTATTGGGATGCAGACATAGTAGGATGGCATATGTTGTGACATAGTTCCCTGTGTACGACTTTGGTGTCCCATCTTAGGCTGAAGCAATACATGTATGCTCAGTAAGTGGTACTGCTGGTGAATCCAGCTGAGATATGAACTGTTGTACTACCTGAAGCTGTAGGCCTAAACAGCACAGTATGGTGTATGTTCACATTCCCTGGTAACACTGTCTTGTGTGTTTCCTGTAGTCTGCACAGATTACATACCGCAGGCATAGGTATCTGTAAGTAGGGGCAGACAGTACTGTAAGGTACACAGGAAATGCTCATCTGTGTCAGCATACATGTGTGTGTTGTATGAATGTCTGATGTGTGTGTAATGATGCCTGTACCATGTCGGCAATTACATGTGTGTTGCAGGGTTTGCGTGTGTACCTAGCAACATGTATACTCTGTTACAGCAGTATGCCAGCTATATTAACAACTGTGCACATATGTTAGGTAGGGGTATGGCACCAACGACTAGGGTTGGTTACTGGTTATACTGTAACTGTACTTCAAATTCATTGCAATGGATGACATATTTCTTCATGCATTAGCTTGATATGTACCCCCATGGCGAGGCTGTGCATTGGATCCCAAACAGTGTGCCGAGTACTGGTGTATACTGGTTTGTTATATGGAGTGTGGCAGGCACTGTCAGCCAGTTGTGGGCTGAGCACTGATATGTGGTATTGAATGTGTGTATCCTCTGACAGACGAACAGATGCTATATATGGCAGTTAACTGATATCTGTACTGTATAATGTTAAGTGTGCCACATGACATGCTCACCCATATTCCACTGCTTTTGGAAACCCGCGAGTTGGAGTGGTAGTTAAGAACTGATGCCTTTTGTCATCCAGGGCTCAATGAAAACTGTAATATTTCTGCAGTTTTGAGACTAAGAAGTTATTTAAGGTAGTTGTACTAACAGCACAGACTGCGCTTTATTTGATTGTTTGTATATAGTTGGAGCTAACAACAATCATTTGAAATCAATCTCTTGAAAGTTACTCACTGGAATTTATTATGGATAGATTAATAATGGTTATTTAATACCACTTATTCAATATGTCTTTTTATGGCTTGTTAGTGTTGACTGTTTATACGGTAAATTCCAGTATTGTCCTACACAACATGATTTACATATGGCATTTCTGTCTTATTTCCAGGTGATTTCCACTTCACTATACTCCTGGTTAAAGAATGGATTATTTGTTTACAAATGACATGGAATTAGTTTTTCTTGTCTTAATAATATTACAGTTTTTACTTTTTTATGGTTACATTAACCATTTAGCTGTTAAAACTTTGGTTGATACAGTCTTTAAGCTTGGATTTATGTATTTTAATTTAATTTAATTTATTTTAATTATATAGGAACATGTTCCTTAATTAATCTGATGTAATTTCCTCTCATTTTGTTATTTATACTGAGCGTGCCTTAACATTGTTGTCTATTTTATATTTTTCTCTGAAGAACCCACATTGTTTTGGTGGCGAAAACGCTTGTTAAAACAATAAAATTGCGTTCAGATTTTATTATCTGGTTGATTGCTGGTGCAAGGAGTCCGTTCCTTTTTTGTTTTTTACAGTGGTTTTTGCTTTTTTTGGTTTTATATGCTCACACATATCGTTTACTTGTCTTCTAGGCTTATGGCTCATCAAAGGAATCCCTCCTACACAGCCTCAGAGGAACAGGAAATCCACCACAGCCTGGTTCAGCACTATACCCTGCTGTTTTCCAGGGCCAGCCAGTACCAGCATGAGCGTACTGCACTGTGGCAAGATCTTGTTCGTCGGGTAAATGACATAGGCATGCATAACCGGAAATATGAGCAGGTACGCCATCACTGCAGTGATTTAATTAGACATGTCCGGTGGCGTGCGTCTGATATCCATAGACAACAACTTGCCACAGGTGGTGGGGTGGCTATACATCCCCCCTCACCAGAGTGGAGAAACTGCTGCTAAGTGTGGTGGCTCCTGGCCTACAGCAGCAACAACATTACACATGTGTCATCATGGAGGCTGGAGCCACCCAGCATGGTGACATGGTGTGTGCAGGTAACATGCCCTAGCTGTAGACTACTGTTACCTGTATTGTTAGATTATGCATATGTGAGATGTGTACAGTGTTTAGCAATTGTGCTGCCTATTGTGTGCAATACTGATATTTTGAATAGTATCTATACACCTATGCCTGTTGTTCTACTGTAGTTTAGCACACTCACAGTAGCAATGCCACAGTTGTGGCCACTGACAAACTGTGTCATATTCTTGTAGGTCCCTCTGGTGTGACAGCAGGACAGACGATACATGCTGGTGAGTGTGTTAACACTTTAAAATTGGTATTGAAATGTGCATGTCATAGGTGAGGTGTAGGCCATGTACACATAACACACCTATGCATAAGGCATGCTGTGCATGTTTGCTGTGAGACGTTAAACATCTCAGCAAAGTCAGTAGCTGCCTCAATCACATGCAATGCACAGAGCACCAGACACAAATGTGGCAACACTGTACTGCACATTGGATAGGCATAGTTGACACACATGTACACAACATAACACGTTTGTCATATGCAGTACACCTCAACATGCTACACATAGTATAACCAGACATCCGCTGCCAGGTCACACTTCAGTATCCCACATGTCATCCACACACCACACATAATATACCTGAGGGGTAGGGACCTAGCATGGGGCTGTGCAACACTCTTCAACACATAACACAGACATGTTAGGCAATGCTCCCTATTGGGCACCTCACACACCCTTGTGCAACGTGGCTGTGTAAGTGTGAACTTAGCCATGGCACTGCGGTTCAAGTACAGCATGCTAGGTGGTGGTCTAACACACTTTAGTGGCCTTGAGTGACCACATGATGCATGATGATGATGGCTAATGGTACTACACCCCATACAGTTACAGTGACCACAGTACTACACATAGCTGTCATTGCTTTGCACCTCCATGTTTTGTGTGTGCACACATATGCACCTATACACATTCTGCATAGCATGTTGTGTTTGTGCAAACATATGCAACTATACACAATATGCATAGCAGTCACATTCTGTACAAAGTGACACATATTTGCCCTGGAATGATATTGGGTATATAGGTCACATGACACACATTGGGTATGTGTGATGTTGAATGTTGCAGTCATGTACCATGCAATGTCATGGCTGGCACTGGCATATCTGGAATATGACCCACACTCACCATAACCACAGTACAATGGCCATGTCCAGGATTGGTATTCCATCACGTATACATGCACCACTCATCCCGTGTATCTACATAGCATGCCTGTGCTACACCTGTGTCCACAATTATCTCCTACAGACACAGACACTGCATTCAGACATGGAAATCCATATGACACAGATAACACATGCAGCCATGGTATGTATACCTGTGAGTGATGGTGCACAGGACATTGCAGAGCTTATAATACTTGCACAGAAATGTTGTGTCCTTGTACACATTGTGTTCCAGGGTGTAGGCAATCACTGAACATGTACACACATGCACCACAGCCATGTACACTGTCTGTACACTGTCATTAACTATGGCTGTCTACACTCACACTGCATGGACTTGATCAACACATATTCTGCATGCTGACACATGTGACGTGACTGTTTGCCTTGTGATACTGTCACCCACCTTCAACCACTATTGAGTATGTTTTGGATTGCTGTTGTGTGTGTTTATCTGCTGTAGTGAGGAGTGTGCATGTGTTCATGTGTGCATGTGTTCATGTGTGCATGTGTTCCTGTGTGCATTTGTTCATGTGCGCATGTGTGCATGTGTCCATGTGTCCATGTGTGCATGTGTGCCTGTGTGCATTTGTTCATGTGTGCATGTGTGCATGTATCCATGTGTCCATGTGTGCATGTGTGCATGTGTGCATGTGTGCATGGGTGCATGTGTTCATGTGCAGACCGTAAAGTATGTTTTCTGTCTTCCTCTCACAGGTGCTGAGTTAGGGGTGGCCGAATGCAGCAGGGAACCTGAAGCCACTGCCACGGATAGTGCTGATGATGAGACATGTATTGTGGCACAGGAAGGTTTGACAGGGTCTGTCGTTGGTCCGCCAATCGACAGTACACAGCATTCAACCCCATCTATGCGCACACGTATACTGTCAATACATCCCTCACCACCAATGGCCATAGGCGAGGGACAGCATACAGTTGGCATTGACCAGGACAGTGTGGTACCCATGGCACTTGCATCCCCTCCCAGCAGCCATAGCCATATTCCTGGAATGGTACCACATAGGCGGAGTTCCAGGGGTACTCAGGGGAGCACCGCTGGTCATATTGCCCCTGGCAGGCGTGCCCTCACTGGTCTTACAATGTCCAGTATGTTCTGGGCTGCAATGCAGGTTCAGGCACATATGGAACGGTACATCAGGCAGGGACTTAGGGCAGAGAGGGCACATTACACCACTATCAATGACAGCATCCGTGACCTTGCTGGTGCCATCCGGACTTACACCAAGGTCATTGACAGACATTGGGGGGAGACATTAGATGCCCTCCACAATATGTCTTCCATGAGCCAGGACTGTGCGAGATGGTTGCGACGTCGACGTGGACACATGCCAGCAACAGCAACAGCTGGCAGTGGTCGCGGACGGCCCCCAGTTCACAGCCGCTCCCATAGTGGCAGTACCAGCCCCAGCAATGCTGGGGCTGGCCTGTCCATTGACCGTCCCAGTAGACCACGTGCACGTGGCTCTGGCCAGTCCCAGGAGGGACATGGGTCCAGTCATCCTACCTCTTCCTCTGAGGACAATACCCAGTCAGGGTTGGTACCCGATACTGTCTGTAGCACCCCTGCCAGGCACAGGTACTGTGTCCATGGCTGGAGAGAGTGATCTGTACAGCCTAGCAGGTACAGTCTGTGGCTGTCCCACAAACTACTCTATATGGCAGCCACATGGTGGAGCTGTGTGCATGCAGACACACACACATTAACCAAACAACTAGGGCTCACACATACACACACACATTGCATCAACATTGGCCCATGCTGTACTGTTGTCCCTCACACACACACACACACACACACACACACACACACACACACACACACACACACACACACACACACACACATGTTGATTGGATGGGTCAATGTCAGGCTCTGGCAAACAACAAAATGCCCTGTGCATATGATGATACCTGTGGCACCTCCTGTCATCTGTAACATTGATGGAGGAACAGGCTAACATGGTGCTGATGCACAGGGTGACACTATAGCAGTGTAGCAATATTAGCAAGTTGTCAACAGGAAAGTGTAATGACATCCTTGTAGGTATATCTCAGCAGACATTATGCATCAAAGCTCTGATTGTCAATGTAGCATTGTTTACACCACTGTTAGTTCTGAGTATGTATTGTCCACCCATGTGCCACTTGGCTGAAGTGTAATGTGTTGCCAGCATGTGTTAGTGAGTGGACAGTATGTGTGTGATGTGTGCAGTACAGATTAGCAAGTGTACATCTGTGAACATGGTGGGTGCACACTGTCTGCATGTACATGCATAGTGGACACATGGGACATGTGGCATACTCTGTTGTACACATTGTTAACATCTCATGGTATCTTTCACTGGCCAGTATGCATTCTACTACAGTTATGTACTAATATGGGTAGACATGTATATATCACATGGGTTGACACTATTGCGGTCTGGCAGTATACACAACCTCAACAGCATGACTATAAGCAAGCATTGGATGATGTCCTGACAAATGACACACAGTCATAGGGAACTCAGTAACAGTTGGATCCTTCTGGTGCTACACTATAACACTAACCAGTGGTAATGACCGCCACCCATTCCTGTGACCACACCTGTTTGGCATATAGCCCCTTAGGTACATGCAAACACACTAGGGATGTGTCCATCCAACTCTGGAAATGCATGCATTGGCCTACAATCCATTCCCTGGATGGGACTCATATCCTACACATGGGTATCATACAGACAGATACCTGTCATCTGATACATGCTGTATAGCAGTAAGCTGACTATGGCATAGTCATCCACATGTACTATACTTACTATCCCGTCAGTAACACATAGTTGGTAGCCCTCAACATGTATGTTGGGTACCAATGTGTACATACAGCCTCATGTTATGTCATGTGTCCCTTGGTATCCACATATCCATAGGTATTGTGGAGTCCCAAGGTGTATCACATGAAACATTAGAGGCCTGGATGCATATCCACAAGGCAGTTGTACACCTATAAAGACTGTCCATTATTGGCAGTCGTTGTTGTGTATGAATATGTCTGACATATACCCCAGGCATATACCCTCACTCACACTACTCTTAAGTAACTGTCATGGGTGTGTGTGGCACAGATAACCTTGGCCACGTATCACGACAGTGGACGGCCCTGTCACATACATACATATGTGACCTATGATCTGAGAAGCAGCGGCACAATCTGTCAATGGCAACAAATGTATTCATGTAGTATGCAGGCTTCACACCTATGTTCTGATTGAGAGGACATGTACACATATATATTTGCCACGCAGATACCTGATGTGTGCAATGCACTTACTGTTGTAATCATAATATGTCATACCATAGTAAAAGCAAAACTCACACTGCATTGACCAACAGTAACACACACACACAGTCAGTGTTTGCAGGATTCAAACCCCTACCTAACTATGTTATGATACTAGTGAGAGACACATTAGCACAGCGTGCAATTTGCTTTGCCGGGTGGTTTCCCTTCTCCTGCTGTATTTATACGGTGGTGACATCATCAGTCTTTCCAAAGAGGAATGTACATCTTTTAGTGTATTTTCGCAGTCTCCAAAAAGGGCGCTTCTTTCAAAGACAATTGCACACATACACACACAGTCAGCGTTTGCAGGATTCAAACCCATACCTAACTATGTTATGATACTAGAGAGAGAGAAACGCATTAGCATGATGCACTATTTGCTTTACTAGGTGGTTTTTCTTCTCCGTCTGCATTTCTAGGGTGGTGACATCATCAGTCTTTCCAAAAAGGAATGTACATCTTCTAGTGTGTTTTCCCAGTCTCCAAAAAGGGCACGACTTTCAAAGACAATTGCACACACACACACACAGTCAGCGTTTGCAGGATTCAAACCCCTACCTAACTATGTTATGATAGGAGAGAAAGACGCATTAGCACGGTGCGCTATTTGCGGTTTTTCTTCTCCCTCTGTATTTCTAGGGTGGTGACATCATCAGTCTTTCCAAAGAGGAATGTACATCTTCTAGTGTGTTTTCCCAGTCTCCAAAAAGGGCACTCCTTTCAAAGACAATTGCACACATACACCCCCCCCCAACACACACACAGTCAGCGTTTGCAGGATTCAAACCCCTACCTATGTTATGATACTAGCAAGAGACGCATTAGCATGGCACGCTATTTGCTTTAGTGGATGGTTTCCCTTCTCCTGCTGTATTTATAGGGTGGTGACATCATCAGACTGGACATGGTAATGTGTGTACACTTTGTTTTATGCCATTCCAGGAATGGTCCATGTGGGTCGTCAGGTGTCATCAGCTTGAACAGGAACTCATAATCCTTACCTTGTGTGATCTATCTGTGGACACATTGACATTCTTTCATATGTCAACACGTATTTATGCACAGCTTGTTGGTTTTGTGGGTACTACATGTGTCTGGGATGTTGATAAAGGGCTATTCAAAGTGTATGTGAGACATGTGTAGCTGTGTTCAGTGATGTATGTCCTGGGTGGCTGCCTTGCAAACAGTCTAGCATGTTTGGGAACCATGATCTGCACATGAACATACCACAGTTAGTAAGGTTGTGTGTATGTCAGCTTCCAATAGCTCGGTTTATGACTTCAACCATGATGGACTCCATGGCCTTGCAGATCAGACTTCATAGGTGTATTGGACTATACTTCCCATGGTGTGTTGTGCACCAACACTTGTGTGGAGTGCCATATGTTGCTGTAACACATTCAACGGTTCCACAACCTGTGTAGGGGGGGAGGCTCAGCTGACTGTTCAGGTGCAGGATATGTTTCTTCTGTAGTTTATGCATGACACATATTGGGAATCAATGTAGTCCACTAGATGTCATGCATTTGGCATTGGGGTAGCTGTTCATCCATTCAACATGTGATATCTCCTGGTATGATGATATGGATTATCGTCAGTGGGAGGTGGGTATGTATATATGGGCCTGTCTGTCAGGATGTCGGCATTGTCAGTCAGGTACAGTTGGCCCTGACTCATGACATATATGTGTGTACATTGCTATTTATGACATAGCTGTCGGAGGTGTCATGATTCACTCTGGACTCCTTCTCAGCTACTCTTTACAGAACACCAACGAACCTGAGCACTAATCCCTGTTATACTCTTTTACACACTCAACACTGTACTGATCCTTTGTGATCAGGCTACAGAGTATGTCATCATGATATCCCAGCATGTCCAGGGGTCGGCTTCGTGTGTACTCTCCAGTCCAGCTGGTGAATATTGTGATGTAGACACAATCTCATATCTGCCTCATGTACACAGACAACACTCCCTCCTCCCGACAAAATCATATATATGTGTGAGATGCACCTATAGAGACATACAGGGTGCTGAACTCTCTCGACCCATGACTGGCACAGTCTATCATGTGGTAAAGGTAACCACACACACCACATATCGGTCTCACATATCCTCTGGCGACAGCACTCAAACCACATTATCACACATATACATACTCGGATGCTGTAAATGAACTCTGCCTAAGCAACAGAGACCTCCACAGCAGGCACACACACAACTGCTACCCCACTACAATATCCACATCTCACATAATTCACAGTGTCAGTATACCACACAGTCACTGCCCTTTGGGCTACACAACACACCTAATACACTTGTGATAAGTGACACTTATTGTCAGATACACTGACGTACCACTCACCAGCCCATACAAGGGAATAGTCCCTTTGTGCTGTCTGTCGGGTGCCAGGATCTGCCACATAACACATGCAGTCAGGTCACTCCAAAGCAAGTACAGGACTGGCACCATCATTGTCCATGCTGGTGCGTAAAACCTCAGACGTTACTCCTTGGACCACATGACATGGTACATGGAGGAACACTGTGATCATGTAGTCCAGGCCAGTATGACGCTGACCTTGTCTAGCATCTTACACCCACCAAGTATGATGTCACAGTATACAGACAAACATATCACGTTTAACAGTTGGCTAACTAATTGGTGTCATTCATAGGGGATACACTGTCTGTCAGCCTGTGGTGACATGCTCGACATGCCACGTAGCTTCACTATGGACAGCTTGCACCTGTCACCCTTGGACCTTCGAATGCTGGCTAAGGATCTTGCTACCACCATAGTGCATTTGTTGAGCAGGGCTCAAAAGACAAACCCACCTCCATAGACATTACAGGTTAAATGACACTAAGGGTAATGCTGCTCAACACCAGATGTGTTACCTTCATATTGCGGCCACTCAGGACTCTCCTCAGTATGGAGAATAGTGATATCTGTGCACTAACAGACACCTAGTTCAGGCTCACATATGCACACCAGCACTACCAGGTTATGTTTCATACCATGCTTTCTGACCTCAGGACTTGGAACGGACAACACAACTAGGGGGAGTATCCATATACATCACAGATACACACACCTCCGGGTTAGTAGCACTGTACTAAGCATCACAGACCATACATATACAACTACCATTGTGCAAACCTGCCTTTCAGTTTGTTGCCTGCTACAGGCCACCCTCCCATACTCAGGAACCACACTTGGCTTTCCTGGGAGCAGTGAAGAATATGAAGGTCTCCACAAACACCATTATATTGGGTGACTTCAGATACACAAATATTGACTGGGGATACTACTCAAGCCCCAACACCCTCACCCTACAGTCACTACAATTTGTAAATTCATATGCTATGGCACAACCAGTCACCACAGCCACAAGGGGGAATACATATTGGACCTGCTCATCACCAACATGTGGACGATATGTTCCACACCAGCGGTATACCCCTCATTGGTAAGGTCAGAACATACATATATCTCACTGGACATACATATACACTCCACACACCCATCCTGGGTAATCTTGGTGAACTTCTCATGAGCCAACGTCTCACTTCACCAAAGCAAGGTGGTATCCTTCAGAGACCCTGAGACAGTGGCAAATATGGCTCCGACTGCTGAATCCTTTACATACACATTCTATGGACACCTAGTGGACTGCATGGATTGTGCTATCCCAAATAACAACAGGACTCACTCCTCCAATGGCAGGGGACCTGTCTGGTAGACCCCAGCCATTAATAAGCTGTACAACATCAGGAGGAAGCTACTACATGATAGAGCACAATCACAGACCAGGAAAGCATCTGTGTTCTGTACTAGCAGACAGCTATGATCACTCATGTACTTATCTAAGGGCTGCTTCTCATGGACAATTGCACCAGACATGCAGGACTATAACAAGGTCTTCTTCAGTTATGTCAGGAACCTGGGTGGACACTCACTGATATGCTGTGAGTTACTGCATACCGACTAAACTTACCCTGAACCCACTGGCATAGCCAACATCCTGGCAAACAGGTTCAGTGCAGATGTCTCCTCCCCATCCCCCCTAGGAAGCAACTATCCATCCCAACAGATTGTAACCTCCCTGACATCACACAGTAACAGGTGAGTGCTGCCCTCCCCAAAGCATATATTACAGCATCAATGGGACCAGATAGTGTCCCGGCCTGCATCTTATACAAGCTTCATGACAGCCGTAGCCCTCACATTACATCACTGTGCAATATTGGAGTTACTACAGGATATGTACCCATGGAATGGTGTACAGCGACAGTGATCCCACTCCACAGAGTTGGTGCCACAGCAGACCACAGAAAATATTGCCCTATAAGCCTACCTAGCCTGTTCTGCAAAGCTATGGAGTGTATTGTCATGGGACTCTTACACATAGACATCGGGAAACTACAGACACTGTGTCCTGCACATTTCAGCATTGTTGTGGGCAGATCTTGCCTCTTGAATATGTTTGTATTCTTTAGACAGTTAACAGGTCCATCGACATAGGGACAGTTGTACACGCAGCCTGCCTGCACTTTGCAAAACCCTTCCACACAATAACCCACTGGGCCATTATGCATAGGCTCACCAGCATCGATATGGACACATATCTCACATGATGGATTGCTATCTGGATCAGGGATAGCACACACATGGTCAGAATTGCAGGTGCCATGTCTGACTATACACCAGTTACACGTGGCATCCCACACGGCTCAGTCCTGGGACCTCTCTTGTTCAGTATATATTTGTTTGATGTACAGGCTACCACAGGGGGAATATGGCTGACCTTGTTCGCACTTGACTGCAAACTGTGTGCCATAATCAAATCTCCAGCTGCCACATGCATACTCCTTACAGGGTCTCACAGAGATGGATGACTGGTGCCTGAGCCATGGCTTCAGCTAAATGCCATTAGTTGCATAGTCATCCCCTTTGGGAATAACAACATGCCCACACATTACCACATAGGTAGTACTCCATTACATATGGTAGGAGTTGTTAGGTGTTTGGGGACATGACTTGTTTGTACTGTCGCCTTTGACATTCACGCTGCCAAAGTGGTTGGACAGACCTTCTATATAAGCCACCTTATCCCATATGGTTTCACATCTAGATCAAGTGAGGTCATTGTGCCCCTATACTCATCACAACCATGCTTGGTTACAATGCCACCTTTGGGGTGTACCTTACCCAACACCTGCAGCAACTGTACTGGCCACAGAAGTTCCTCACCAAGCAGATGTAGGGACTCACATGGATGACCTGCACTGTTCGGATGCAGTAACTCCAGCTCTACTCAGTCGCTTACCACCTACTTGGATATGATGTGTGCCTGTTGTTTACAGTAATACCCAACCCAGAATTACTGGACATGCTCCACCTCAGGATATCCAACTCCCTTGTAGCTACACACTCCAGGGACATATATCTCAGCACAGATGTTAATAGGACATGCTGGAGGGACAGATTCTTATCCCAGGGCCTCCACTCACTCCGGATTGTGATCACAGTTTCACATAGGCAGAGCCACCCACTGACCACCTACAGGGGGCATCTTGACGGCTGTATGGGTGATCGTATGTTTACCCCTGGGATATCTTCTGTGTCCCTGCTAGACAGAGGCACACTAGCCTAAATGTACATGGGCTATCTTGTGTGACCTACCATTCACTGGCACAGTGTAGTAATCTGACAGGGTTGCAAAAGCCAAGCCCACTCTGGCTAGGCTTGTACGTGCCTTAGGGCATATAGCCTAGTATCAATCTCTGAACCTTTACTTATGTTCAGGATGCACAATATTTATTGCCGATACTGTTTGCAGGTCTTTATCATCTTTGCTTTCCCAGTTTCTATGAACAACTTAGGTATCTGCATAACATGTTTGATCATGACAGGGTTCCACTATATTATATATGCGTCTGTTGTCATGTAACTGTGTGCACAGGGCAGATTGCTGGATAGTGAGAGGTTCCTGGGTTAACACATGCAACTGCCAGATATGTGTGGCCCACTGCTGTACTCAGACATGGCCTAAGTGTGTGAGCATGCCCAGTTCAGGCTTTCCATGTTTTGTTGCCTGACATATGTCTCATTTATTCAAGTGTGTGAGCATGCCCAGTGTGACCTTTCAGTATGTTGCGATCTGAAGTCCACTACATTTGTGGATGTGTGTGAACATGACCAATATTAACATTTATACTGTGTGTGTTGGAAGTCAAGTTCTGTACTTACTGCAGGACTCACCTTTATGCCATAACTCAACAGGGATTATGCTGTTTACAAACACAAACACTCCTCTTCCTCTTCTCAAGAATAAAAAACAACTCTGACCCAACAAAATATAGTCACTGGATTAATTCCAAATCATTGAAGTGAAGCAACAGAATAAAATCACTTTGTTTTTATTCACACTCTAGCGCCTCGGTGTTTCCACCTTCAAGGAATAACAAAACCATACAAAATGCATTCATTTTTATATAACATTCAATTAACCAAACACACCCAATAATTGAACTATGTTTGTTTCTTAAAGCAAACATTTCCAATTCAGTTCACTGTTCCAACCATTGGGTATCAAAGTTTTATACTTTAAAATATAAATACTTTCTTTATATAACAGTTTTTGTTTTAGTATATTTATATCACCTCCTATATTTTTCACAATTTCTAAAACTGTGCCTTCCAACAAAGTCACATCACCATTATGCACCTATTAAAATGGGAAGCAACTATTTTGTCTTCCTTCCTATTTTTTATGTCTCTCATGTGCTCCATGAATCTGATGCGAAATTCACGTTTAACACTACATTTGTGGATGTGTGTGAACATGACCAATATTAACATTTATACTGTGTGTATTGGAAGTCAAGTTCTGTTCTTAATGCAGGACTCACCTTTGCGTCATAACTCGACAGGGATTATGCTGTGCCTGTAGGGTTTCCATGAGATACTTTGCATAGACTTATCAACATTCCTTCATACTGGCTGACCACCGCAATACTGTCATGGTTTAGTGGTTCAGTACTTTAACTATAGTGCACAATATCCTGGGTTCGAGGCCCATCACTGCTTTATATTTTCATACTGAGCAGAACAGACTGCTTAAGGGCCAGTTAAGCAAATATGAGCATGTTGGCTTTTGTTCAGCTATGCCCTACTTAGACCAGGCTTGTCCGACATTGCTGTATATTCACCAACTTTGCTGGGCATTGCCCAATATTACTTGACATTGACCACAGTTGTACTTGTTGGTGTGTGCGATTCTGTTTGCATATACTACATGGTGGTAAATGCTGTTTAGCACTGCCTTAAATTGCTTAACACATGGCAATCATGCCTCAGGTGGTGCTGCAGGGCTGCCTATGTCGGATGCATATACTACACTCCCTGTACATGTTTGAAAGCAGGTAGTGTCAACTTAGGCATCCCTTTTATTATATGTGCGAGTCAGAGAGAGGTATCATTTCTGGAGTTCCTACTGAGCCAGTGTATGTGCTATGTGTTGCCTCTTTGCCAAGGCCAAAGCATACTGGGCATGCCTCCTTCTGCATACTGGGGCAGGCTCAGGTTGTTCCTCCTCCGAGTCATGCTCTGCCTGTGATGGCCTTGGCAATGGTGAGGGGCTGTTTGGGCCAGACCTATGCTGGTCCTGTTGCAGCTGTTTTCGCAGGATCATATTATGTAGCATAGCACATACCATGACAATTTGGGTACATGTAGCTGGTGAGTACTGCAAGGCTCCACCAGATGTGTCCAGGCACTGGAACCGTGACTTGAGCAGCCCAAACACATGCTCGATTACATTTCATGTTTGTGCGTGTGCCTCATTATGGCGTTCCTGTTCAGGTGTGTGTGCATTTCTGATGGGTGTCATCAGCCACGGCTCCAGTGCATAGCCAGCATCCCCCACTAGGTGACCATGTGGGATGTCCCCATTGGCAAATGTCTGGTACAGCTGCATCAGTTGCCAGATATGGGAATCATGGTAGCTTCCAGGGCAGCCAGCACACACATTCAGTATTATGCCCTGGGCATCACACACAACCTGGCAGTTGATGGCGGGGAAGTCCTTGCGGTTGAAGTAGACCCTACCCCGCTCGCCAGCTGGTGCTTTGATGCGTATGTGCATGCAGTCTATTGCACCCACTACCTCAGGGTATTCCGCTATTTGCTGGAAGAGACGCATATTGCTGACCAATACCTCATGGGAATTGGGGAAATATACATGATCACCGACATGTGCTGACATGGCATCCAGGAACTGGGAGAGTACCCTGGATGCTGATGCCTGTGATATCCCCATCATATCACCAGTTGGTCTCTGGAAGGTACCTGTTGCTAATATTCTTAGGCCAACACATACCTTGGTTTCCACTGATATGGGTTCCCCTCTGTTGGTTCTGTGTGTGAGGCGTGGCCTGCACAGCTCAACAATTTGCTGCAGGAGGTCTCTGTCCACTCTATAGCACTCCACTATCTTCAGCTCATGTAGCCCCTGGTAGGTTACCCTGGGCCTGTACACTCTTCTCCATCTCCTCACTGTGGGTTGTCCAGCAGCATTTCCATTGTCACCACCATCAGCATGTTGCATATGTCGCCTTATAACTGCAATGGCAGCCCCTAACATTTCTTTGTCTCAGTAAAGCTTTTTCAGTTTTCACTTCTATTAGCTTACTGCAGTGTCTCTTGTGAGAAACATAATGGACTGTTGTTTGCAGAGTTTTAAGTGCTAGACTGGGCTGGGCTAGTCTACTGCCTGCGTAATTGCCTGATTCTGATTGTTTTCACATGCTAGCTCTGCTAGTACTCCCTGGTAGCTTCCTACTATTTGTTGTGCTTCCTATTTCCTTTCTGTTTCCTCAGGGGGCAGCGCCGCGCACACAAGTGCAAACACACTCACAGCAGCTCACACGCACGCACACATGCTTACACGGACTACAACTTGCTTATTCAGGTTAAAACGCGTGCACACCAGTGCAAACATGCTTACAACACTTTAAACTGCCTTATACATGCTTACTCCTGTTTAAACCCACGCACTCACACTTACACACACTCACATTGTCTTACTCGGATTTACAGGCGCGCAGACGCACGCATACCCGCTCAGCAAGAAACTTTGGTGTTATTCATGGATACACCTTCCATTTCTTGCCTTTACCTAGCCTACCTGTTGACACACCTCTTTTAATGATGTGTAAATGACAGCTGACACATGCCACTCTGCTCCAATGAGCTTCCCTTCTTTCATACATATCCCACTCGTGATGTCACCTATCTTCTACTCTGTTACTCCCCTTATCCTACTCCTACACTCCACTGACTGTGCTCATTTGCTATGTAAACCTGCGATTCACTATCCTAACCCTCCTTTGCATAGGATTGCCTACTAATGCTTGGTTACATCTCTTAGACTGTGCTTCCCCCTTAGCAACCTCTACTCGGTGGCCATGTTGTCTTCAGCCTGCCATTCCCTTGCATTGTAAATTAACAATTTAAATAAAATCCACATCTGTGGGTTTTGAATTTTATTTTTCTGGTTTTTAGAGTGCAGCCCATTTCCGTGGCGCTGCGCTATGCTTAAACATCGGAAATCGGAGAAAAAAAAATTATTTTTATTTTCATATTGCATCGGGAAACATTGCCAATGGCCATATATTTGGCCATTGGCATGCTTCCTCTACTGGATGCAACCTTTATTTGGAGCTGTCATGGCTCCGTTTTGCTATTTACAGAACGGTACTCAGTTGTCAACTGAGTACATTTCTGCAAATAACACTGCTCTTACTCGGACAGGTTCGGGTTTCCTGAATGGCAAATCTACCTCATTTGCATGCCTTTCGGCTGCAATTGAGGTAATTTGCATGACCCAGCCCTGTCCGTGTAAGAGCCATTTTAGGAGCTCTCTTGCACACCCCTGCAGGCTGTTCCTGGATCGCTCATCGGACATGATGGCTGCATGGAGTCTTACTCTACTCTTAGACTCCGTGCAAGCCATCGTGAATCTGGCCCCTTATTTTTCCTAATGGTAATGTCCAGGAAATTAACCATATAACCTGAACATCCATTGTAAACCTCACAAAAATCAGTGGTAGAGTACAAGTAGTCATAAAATTCCTGCAATCTGTCTATCCCATCAATCTAAAAGAAAATCATGTCATCCAAAAGGTGTCCATAATATATACAACTATCTTTGAACTCAAAATTCAATACAAACTGGGCCTTCCAATAACAAAGAACTGCATTAGCAAACATGAGGGCACAAATGGCCACCAAAGCCACACACATCTCCTGTCTGAACAACTAGTTTACGCACACCAAAAAATTATTTTCCAAAACCATACTCATAAATACCCTCAGACTACTAATCAACATCTTATCCAGATTAGTAAAGAAACTCAAATATTCAAAAAAATTCAACCTCTAGCTCATGGGGAGTGGCTCGATATGAATCATGAATATCGCCAAAAAAATCAAAGCATCACTGTACATGTCATTCTAAATTTTCCTCAAAAGGTCCCATGAGTCTTTCAGAAGATAAACATTATTCTTGAAGATATTTTTGTGTGAAAATCAATATATTTAGCCAGGCAAAAAGTTTTAGATGCTTTAGCATCAACATTGGGGTGCACTGGTGGATCTGACAGATTTTTATGGATTTTAGGGATCCCAAACATGGTGGGGAGCTTGGGGTTATGGACCAACAAAAACCCATATTCATAAAAGAAAATCAAACTCTCAAGTAACATTTTCCCAATGTCAGGTCAATATTTCTAAAAGCTATGTTCACTTTATTGACCCACACCTCTTCATAGATATCTGAATACAGTATACTAAACATTCTATTAATATAATCATTAGTGTCTATAACTACCAGACCCCTACCTTTATCTGGTTTCATTAACCTAAGTCATTTGTTCTGGGTAATCTCTTTCAATAAAATCCTCTCTTCAAGGGTCAAGTTATGGTGACCCCCCCCCCCTCATAGAGCCGCTTTTAAAATAATTTTTACAATCAAATTCACACAATTCTTCAAACAATGCAACTAGAGAATGGGGTGGGGGGGTTGAATTCATTCGGCATTTTGACAACAGACTTCACAACACCCTACCCATTATTAACATCCCTTAAGTAAAATGCACACATTTCCTTGGAAACAATTTAAGTTGTAATAAAACATCACCCGTGATAGCATTCCTATCCAGGACAAAAGTTAAGCCCTGAAAACTATGATTCATATCATTAACTCTGACATGTTTGGAAAGGGCACTTCTCACATCACCCTTCCTGATGTCATTAATATGTTCCCTTATCCAATACCTTAAAGACCTATTGGTCTTGCCTACATAAAAAGAAACAATTTTACATGCAGCAAATGTGGAAGACTGTGGTGTGAAAAGCATCAGCTTTGTCTTATTTGGGTTAAGGAGTAGCTGTGCTTTATTGAGCTAAGATTCCACAGAGCTAAAGGAATTTTGGTTTATTTGCTAGAGGTGCTCAATGCTGTTTAAGGATGAAATAATGGTGGAATCATCATTGTCTAATATGGCTTTCAGGAGAGGCAGTTAATTGGTCGTTAATGAAGATATTAAAGAGCAATGGTCCTAGAAATGCACCCTTGGGGCATTTCAGTGTTATTGATCTGGTATTGAGACAGACAATTTTGCCATTTTACACATTTTTGTCAGTTAGTAAGGTAACTAGTGAACCACTGTAGGTAGGCTTGTGAAAAATCCATAGTAGAAAGTTGCTGTATGAGTTTATTGTGTGATGTTGTTTTAAACGCTTTTGATAAATCTAGTAAGATAACAGAGGTTAACATGTCAGATTACTATTTGCATATGTCACAGATCCCTGACTACTGGATCAACTCTTAGGGGTGTTTTATCAATGGAGCAATTAGCCTGGATGACAGTTTACCAAAAGGCACTATGATACACTTCTTGACACACTGAGTTTTCATTTGTGACTTTGGCACCCGTCGTGTCTGTGTTAGACCCTCTTGTAAGAAGTTTGTGTCATGTGGCGAATCTATTATAGCTCCCAGTTTCAGTCATCTGTGAACTTAGTCAGGCAAAGGCCCTTCATATTACTCTTTACATCCAAAACATAGATGTCAAATAGGTGTGGTCCCAGCATGGAGCCCTGTGGCAACCCACTGGTGTCCAGTCTCTTAGTGGAAGTGGTACCAACAATTCTGACTTCCTGGGTCCTGTTTTTGAGCCAGCTAGCAACCTGGCAAATTATGAAGGGGGTTGTGCCCAGTTCAGTGAGTTTGTGAACTATATCTGAGTGGGCTATTGTAATGAATGTCTTAGCCCGGTCCAGGTAGGCAGTATGCACCATTTTCACTCATCTATTCCCTGGGTGACCATCTCAAAGAGATCCACCAAGTTCAGCAGGCATGATCTTCCTTGACAAAGCCAAGCTGAGTCGTGTCAAGTGTCTGAAGGTTGCCTATGTCTTTGTTGGTCATTTCAATGATAATTTGTTCCATGGCTTTGCATATTAGACTAGTCATACTAATAAGTCTGTAGATTTTCAGGCGTGTTGATGGTCCACCATTGTCAAGTGGGATAACCATTTCAGTCCTCCATTCTTGTGGTATAAAGCCTGTTTTGAGGGAGTAATTGAAAACTAACTTGAGCGGTCCTGATAGGTCATGTTTCCATCTGTTTAGGAGGCAACCAGGATATTAATGGGGCACATTGAGGCTCTGTTGTTGGACTTAGTGAGCCCCAACAGGACCTCCTCCTTGTTAATAGTTGGGGGGGTTATGCTAGTATGGATTTCATGGAAGGAGGTCGGAGGAGGAGTGGGGGTGAAGTTTGAGAAGAATTTATCAGCCAGCAAATTCGCTATGTTATTTTGCTCAGTGAAGGTGGCAACATTGCCACACTGATGTGTGCTGCTTTTGAGATTTCAGACATGGTTGTAGAAGGCCTTGTTATTGTATTCAGCCTGTGAGGATATCATGACATCATAATTGCCCTTGTTGGACTTAATGTGTCCTCTTAATTTCTTGTAGTTTAATTAGATAGCTCCTATCATTATGGGAGCTGCTCTTCCTTATTTTAGCCATGATGTTTTTCCTTTTGTTATATACCTTATTAAGGTCAGTCTTCCATCAGTGTGGTTTTTTTAGAGTTTGATTTGTACTTACTTGTAGTATGTATAGCAGCCTCTACAGTGCAATTTACATGGTTGTACAAGGTCTCCATGAAGAATTCCACACAGGTTGTTGAAAACTCAGGATTGGGAGGGACATTGAATTTTGATAAACTATCACTTAATAGGATATAGTTTGATTTTGATTAGATCCAACTGTTATAGCATTTGCTGAGGTTGCCAAGCTGATTGCTATTTGAAGGAGACAGCTTCATGGTCCAAATTCACCAGTGAGGACATAACACTAGGGTTGGGTGGGGTGGAGGGTACAACACTCCCTTATTGGTAAGTACCAGGTCCAGTATGGTTGAACCTCTGGTGGGTGTGCATACATTCTGGTCAAGAGCATTCGAGGAATCATTGCGCCTGCAAGTATGAGGCAGTGTGCATTTCCCAGTCTATAGATAGGTAGTTAAAGTCTCCCATGAATAAGGTTTTGGGTTTAACTGTGAGTGTGCCAAATAGGTTTACGTATGAGCAATGGGGTACTAAGGACATTTAGGGTAACCTATAGCTTGCTAGGGCATGGTATGGGCTTTGTTTATGGTGACTTGCTTGTGGAAAAATTCCAGGGCATCATCCTGATTAACCAACGTAGACTTATGCTTGTTGCTAATATAGATCAAGACTCTTCCATCTTTTGTCCCTGTCTGTGCAGCTGATGGTCTAATTGTGTGGAAAGCACTGAAGGCATGCACTGCCAGAGTACTTACTGCAGATTTAAACCATGTCTCAGTAACAGTTCAGATGTCTATATTCTTAACAGTGAAGAGAGTTTCCAGGGTGTGGAGTTCCCTGTTTAGGCTTCTAACATTGAGCAGTAACACCTTTAGATTTCTTTGGATTTTATTTGCTATGTAGGTAGGTTTATCATTTTGGCTTTGTCTAAAAAATGGCTCTAAGGGGAGTGGATAAAGTTTTGACCAATTCAGGAGCTTAGGGGAAACATGTTCAAACAATCCTTTGAAAAGAAACATGGTCTGCTAACCATGTTGTCCCAAGCTGATAAATATTGCATCCTGCTGGAAAGACAACAGAAAAGAAGCTAATTACTGAAGTCAATCATCATTTATTTATATTGTGGCATCATCCTTACTGAAGGTAAAATGCTGATCAATACAAGGCACATGCCTGCCTAAGCCACACATTCAGAGCGATGAAAAGTTTTTCCTCTTCATATAGTCCAGAGAAGTATGACTCAGGTTGCTAATGCCCACATGAACTATGATTGATATATATATATATATATATATATATATATATATATATATATATATATATATATATATATATATATAGTTATAAAATAGACACAAGAATGAGACCATAATGTAGAAACTACTATTCCCTGAAAGGTTAGAAGCTCAACTATCAGAATAGCTAAATGATGTTAATATTTAAACAGTATATATATATATATATATATATATATATATATATATATATATATATATACATATATATATATAGGTAAGTAGTATGCTATCTATTTAAGGTTTAGTACTGTGTAATAAAATATGGCAGATGTTAAGTTCCGAGACTGTGAATTGTTGGGAAGGTTTGCAATAATACAACATTTGAAGAAGAAATACCGGTCATAATATTTGAAGGGTAAGTTTAATATATGGAATGGACCATACAACTGAAAACATATTTGTGTTGTAAGTAGAATCATGAAGGAACAGTTAGAGGTGGCTTTGGTACTGCATCTTTAGTAGCTGTTAAAGTGTTTAATTTGTAAAATATGGGTTACAGTAAATCATGCGTGTTCTGGTTGCATGAAGATCACTGCATAGAGTGGAATGGTATATTTACTGTTTTCTTAGCTGTAGTGCAATCTCAGAGTTGATATATTTAATTAGCAGGGCATGTGTTCGGTGCAAGAGGGCTTGCCCCTGCTTAAAAGTGAAAAAAATGGGAAGTGTATCATTTTTAGTGTTTAGTGTGTTTTGTATCAGTGGGGGCAGGAACCCAATGGTTGCTTATTGTTTTTGATATTTTAAAACTCAAATTTTGGGAGTTTTAGGAAATACTAGTTTCAATGTTATGGTCTCGATCTTGTGTCGTTCAGATTTCTGGTAATACAGGATTTGGAAGTAGACCCATATACATACTAGATGTATATAGATATAGATATAGATATAGATATAGATATAGATATAGATATAGATATAGATATAGATATAGATATAGATATAGATATAGATGTGTGTGCATGTCTGTATATGCTTTTTTTCAATTTGATCAAAAGTCTGTTTGTTCAGTGAGTGATAGGAGTCATGCTTAATAATGAAAGTATGGATAGCTAAATGTTCAAAATGTTGAGGTACTGTTTTGCAATGAAAGGTAAATGGGGTTAGATGCAATGAGAGAGTGTGTGTGTGTGTGTGTGTGTGTGTGTGTGTGTGTGTGTGTGTGTGTGTGTGTGTGTGTGTATGTGTGTGATTCAAGATTAAGGTTGGGGATAGGTAGGGAATAGGTCCTGTATGTTTGTGTACACGTGTATGCATTTTAGGGCTAAGGTTAGGGTCAGGTAAATGGGCAGATATAGTGTTGTTATTGTGTTTGTGTGTCTAAACATGAATTGTGTAGTGGAAGTGTTGTTGGAAAGCTTCTATTAAATTAAGGTGAAGAGTTAGGTTTTGTGGAAGGTGCAGTGTAAGGGTTAGGGTTAGTACCCATTACTAAGGTGGTACAGGACTAGAGGACAACCATAGTTATTTATAAGGATAGCTGTAGATACAGATATAGATATAGCTACAGATATAGGTTTACACTCATTTGCTTGAACCATTTTTGACTGAAAATCTAAAGTTTGAAAGAATTTGACTGAAAAGCAATTGACTGAAAATCCACTTGACTGAAACTCATTTCACTGAAAGCCAGATGACTGAAACCCCAGATGGCTGAAACCCCAGATGGCTGAAACCCATTTCACTGAATTACAAATCATCGATAATATTCAGCACAAGAAAGTAAAATACAAAATAATGTTTTTGCAGTAGGGCAAGCCTCCTCCTGCATCCACATAACTCCACAGTCGTACAGCCACTTGAAAAAAAAAAAACATACACAGTGAATCATTGTTGGTGCACAAGCGCTAATTCACTGTGTATGGTGTTTTGTTTTCCTTTCTCAAGTGGTTGTATGACTATTGAATTAGTAGATATAATTAAGGGGGGTGGGAGGGCAAAGCTACCCTACATGAGAGTAGTGCTGGAGGGGCTTGTCTCCTGAAAAAACACTATTATTTTATGTTGTATTTTCTTATGTTTAATATTTTCAATGATTTGTGATTCAATGAAATTGGTTTCATTCAACTGGGTTTTTAGTTAAATGGGTTCCCAGTCAATTGCTTTTCAATTAGATTCTTTCAAACGTTTGAATTTCAGTCAAGTAGAGTTATATGGGGCAACACTGACATTTTTCCTGCTTAGGTGAAAAGTTACTTTGCAACATTAGAATAAACATTTTCTGAATGCTGAAAAGTGTTCAAGTAAATGTTGACTAAACTTTTTATTACTATAAGTGAATGGATACATTCCATTCAATTACACTGATTACCTGCGTGAAGTATACATTTTGTCGATATTGGCAGACAGTGGGGAAAGAATGAGTTTCCTTTTATACCAGTGCTATGCAATCCTTTAGTTTGTAAAGTTTAGGTATCAGGGATGAAGACAGTACAGTCTTTTTGTCTGCTTTCCTGCACAAACATTTGTTTTAGGCATTTCTACATTGTCTGAAGGTTTGATGGCTTCAAAGAAGACCATCATTTTTGATGTTCTGTGACTTGACGTATTATTTGTCAAACAAAGCAGAGTGTAGATATTTTCATGTAGTTTTATGCAAACAATGTGGCTCCACCAATGCAGAGGTAATTTGTGCTAGGAACATTCAGGTAATTGCAGACACTTAAATTAGATGATATTGAAAAAGTGCTATGCAACCTGGACCCAAATAAAACAAAAGGAAGAGATGACATTAGAAATAATGACCTGAAAATACTTCAGTGTGGACATACAGTGCCATTATATATCTGTTATTGAGTAGGTTATTTAAGTTGGCAAGATTCCAAAGAAAGGAGACGTGCTCTTGCTGAACCTATCTTTAAGGGAAAGGGGAGTAGGACAAACCCAAATACATAAAAACTGATACGTTTACTTTCATCATATGGAAGAAACAATGGAGCAGGTTATATTTGATAAGGAAAGGTTGAGTACTGAAACCATCTATCAACATGCATATATTACAAACAGATCTAGAACTACCTGTAACATGATGTTCTATAATAATGTAATAACAACTGTAAAAATCTGTGCTGTGATGTCATTTATATAGCTTTATCTTCAGATTTTGTTAGGGTCATACACAAAACACTGATCAATTAGAACAACTAGATATTAATTTAATCTTGATAAGATGGATAGCTGCATGGCTTACAAATAAGATATGCCAAGGATCGTACAACAATTGTAAAGGAGAAAATTCTAGGTTATCGCCTGGCTCTTTCACATGACTCTGTCCTAGGCCTATACTTGTAAAGTTGTATCTTTCAGATCCATCTTTTCTATCTGAGTTGTTCTACAGTCAGTATGCAGATGGCTTGAATATGTACAAACTTATTACATTTGTTACAGATAAGGCATGTCTACAAAAAACCTTTGCTAAATTAACCATCTAGGCACTTAAGAGTATTATGTTAACTAGCACATTGAAAAATAAGCATATGAGATATAAGACATAGATTGAATGGTGAGTATTTAATACTGCATACACTGATCAAAATTGTGGACTCATTTCAGAACTGGGGGAGTAGACCCAGATTTGAAGTCTCCTGTCCATATCAACCAAAAGATTAATGATAATTATGAATATATAGGTTATATAGAATATTTATAAAGTCTAAATAATCAAAATGATGAAATGAATACTTGTAAGTGCATTAGACCCACAGTTACCCACACTAGTGTCTGGAATAAAAGTATGGAAACTTTAAAAGAAAACTAATATGAGTGAAGTGGAACGTGCTCAGCAGAAATAGACCAAGGGCATCCATGAATGTGAAAGTGGAAGTTATTTTTAGAGATTAAAATACTAGAGCTTGTACAGTGTTACACTGAGGTATTTAGGAGGAGGCCTTATTCTAGTATATAAGGCATTTAGAAGCAAATACTACTGGGAATTTTGGTGCTATCAAAAAGTAGTAGAATCATCACACAACCTGTTAAGGGATAATATAGGAATGAGAAATCTGCTAATTGGTTGTCTAAGAGAGTAGGTGATATATAGAATCTACTACCAAATAATATTAAAGCAATCACAAGTTTGAAGAAAGGGTGGATACGTATTATAGGGATGACTGTTTTGCTATATTGATGTGTTAGAAAGGCAATATTGCCTATGCCTGAAATATCTGTGGGTATGTATGCATGAGTGTCTGTAATATACATTGAGCAAATTGACACATCTGCCTGTCCCTGATATATAGATAGATAAACAGATGGATAGCTAGACAAACATAAATACATGCATCTTTCTCTCTCTCTCTCTCTGTCTCTCTCTCTACATATATATATATATATATATATATATATATATATATATATATATGTATATATATGGGTCTACTTTGACCCATCGAAATTACACTTCAGCAAAATGCAGTTACACAAGTCTGTTTTGGCAAAAATGCATTTATCTGAAAATACACTTTTGTGAAAATCAATTTAGCGAAGAGAGGTCACTGGTTCTGGGATCCTGTGGTGGTGCAGGTACAGTGTTTCTTCAGTGGTGCATGGGATTGGGGCTTGTTGTTGTAGATTGTGGTACAGTGAGGATAAGGGAACATTCCATTTTCCTCACTGTAGTGCAGTCTTGGAGTTAGTATATTTTTGGATAACTACACTTTTGTAAAAACGGACTCATGTAACTGCATTTCACTGAAGTGTAATTTCGATGGGTCAAAGAAGACACACACACACACACACACACACACACACACACACACACACACACACACACACACACACACAAATACATATATATATATATATATATATATATATATATATATATATATATATATATATAATATTCATATATACTAATTTTATGATAGCAAAAACTCAGAAAAGAGAGAGCAAATGAGACAAAAGTGTAACCCTCAACTTCCTTTCTCTAAGTGCAAAGTCAATTACTCAAGGGAGGTTGGCATAGTGATTAAGGTATTTACCTTACTGATTCAAGGCGCAGGGTTTGATTCTCACATGGGGTAATTGGCTAGGCTTAAAATGGCCCACAAGAGCAGTAGTCTAGTAATAACCTATGAACCTAAGTTAGCAAACTTCCAGTGATGACACTATGAACACAAGTCAACTGGAGGCTGACAAATGGTAGGTTTCCCAAATATCATCTGGGTTGCATTAAAATCAACTTTTATAGTGTTCTAATCAGTTTTACATCAGTTTTCAAATGTCAAACTATGATTCAGTAGCTTGATTGTTCAAATCTTAGAAGACTTCCTAGGATGGATTAACCATAATATCTCCCAAAGAAATCATCATTTTAGGAGATACCAACATTAGCTGACATAACCTAACCTCCAAAGCTCCTAACACTACCATTAATCTCCATAGTTTCACTCAACTTGTCACTGAGCCTACATGTGCATTAAATACCTGAGCTGAAGCTACATTGGACTGGATCCTAGTATCCCAGCCCCACTACTATACCAATACCAGTACCCTCCCTAACACCCTAAGCAACCACTTACTTGCATATACCCACAAAACCCATTCACACATCCCCACACCTCACACATATAAATCAATCGGGAACCTTGCCCACTTTAACCAAGAGACATTCAAAACTACCCTTCAAGCTTATAACTGGTCCCCATTAAAATCACTACCCCTCGATGAAGCTGTACAATACTTTAACAACATCTTCTTGAACACACTAAATAGCCTAGCACCTCTTCATACCAAATGCTGAAAACCAAACCATGCCCCCTGGCTAACAAAGCATACCAAACAAACCTCTTGGCCAGAGACAAAGCTTGGAAAATTTGGAAAAAAATTCAGGACCATAGAAAATGAACTTAACTATAAAAAAGAAGAAAACAAACAAATCCTACCGGGTAAAGCACCTTCAAGAGCAGAAGCAAATACAAAAAAGTGAAACAAGAAGAGCAGTTCCTATGATTATCATAAAACACAACTAGCTAGGAACTTTATAAGCAGAGGCTATGACCAAACACAGGTACTTGCTGATATTGCAATGGGGGATGTTCACAGGGACAGCATTGGAGCCCCCCTAATAAATAGATCATGCTCCACTAAATATTCCAATACAGTAGACAAAAAGTCTTCTGTTAATAGGATAGTTCTTCCCTACACCAATAGGAATAATCATGTTCTGGATGTTATAAACAAGAACTGGAGAATCTTAATGGTTGATGATAGAATTAAGGATTTGCTCGAAGAGAGACCCCGTGTAGCTTATAGAAACATGTTATCTCTCAATAGACTACTATGTTATGATAGGAACTACTCTAGCGATAGATTATCGAAGAAGACAGGCACTTTCGCCTGTAGTTCTTGTAAACAATGTAAGCATATATGTTGCTCTGATTGCTTCACACATCCAGTAACATGACGATTCTACAAATTTAAGCATTATGCTGATTGTAGATCCATCAATTTAGTCTATGTTGCCACATGTCAGACATGCAACGTTTTTTACGTTGGCATGACCACAAGATCTTTACGGGAACGCATTAGGGAACACATCTACGCTATTGGTAAGGGCAATACCATCAATGCCCTAGCCAAACATGTGATAGACAAAGGTTGTTCCCATACATTCAAGTTCCAAGTCTTGGAGTTAGTTACAAAGAACAGCAGGTTAGGTGATGTTAAAAATCTCACTGAAGAGAGGGAGGCTAAGTGGATACTTAAATTGCAGGCTCATAGATTCGGGTTGAACAATAGGATAGCACTCAAACCGTTTTTAGCTAACAGACCACTTAGACATTAGTTTACAGTATAGTTATTTTATCTTGAGATGGTGTATCCATACATGTTGTACTGTTCTATAAGCATTATATGTTTATATATTACTTTGATTGAGTTGATTATTTGTCCAAGGAAGTGATGTAATTGTTCCTATTTAAAGGGAAGTTCTCTGACTGCTTTTATGTCTGATGAAGCGTTTGTGATAAACGTGAAAGCGCTAACTTTTACTGCAGTCGTTTTATTTGTTTTACAAATAAATTTGGATGCTAATTTCAGGAGAGAAGTTATTATTTTTATGATACACAGCGCATGGTGCACCTTCTTGTTTCACTTTTTTGTATTAACTATAAAAAACTTAGAAATGCCACAAAAAAACTTATCATAACTTATAAACAAACATATTTCTCCTCTAAACACTGCTCCCAAAATACAAACCCTAAAAAATTCTAGAAATCCATATCTTCTCTCCTGAATCCAGGTAACATTCAAAATCCATCACCCGCTCCTGAAAAAAACCCTGTCCAGGTAGCCCATATATTCAGTAACCACTTTATTGACACCTTCTAAACATTAATCAAAGACTTACCCTCTAAAATAAATGCCATTTCTAGTACTACCCCCACAGACCCACTATCCCTCACAAATACAAATACTTGACTAGTTAATTCATCTTTCTCACTCCAACCTGTGCCTACATTCCTAGTTAAAAAATGATTAAACAAATTAAAACCCTGCTCACTCTCTGCCAATAACCTACCACCAGAATACTTACAAGTAGCAGCCAAGGCTATAGCTTACCCAGTCAGCATTCTTATTAACCGCTCTATCATTGAATCATATGTCCCCCTACTATGGAAAAAAATCCATTATTACCCCACTTCACAAAGGAGGTAATGCCCATGATCTCACAAACTACTGACCCATCTTCATCCTATCCCCACTATCCAACATCCTAGAAAAATGTATTCAGACACAACTACTCAATCACCTCATCAATAATAACCTCTTATCTCCCACACAACATGGCTTCCACCCAGGACATCATACAACCTCAGCTTTACTCTCCTTTACTGATACTGTAAATAAAGCTCTTGATGCTGGCCTACCCACTTCTGTACTCCTGCTAGACCTTTCAAAAGCTTTCAACACAATATTGCACCCTAAGCTTTTGCAACAACTGGACAAACTGGGTTGTTCTCAAAGGGTAACGATCTGGTTTTCCTCCTACCTAAACAATAGACAGCAATCAGTTAGATGGCAAAACCAACATTCTGATTACCTGGCAAATAACACAGATGTTCCACAGGGATCCATTTTAGGACCACTACTCTTCAATATATCCATTAATGATTTAAACAAAGGCTCCCATCAAGGCATATTAATTCAATATGCAGACGATTCAACTATCATCTCATCCTCCAATAATTTCCCTAACGTACAAAAAAATCAAGCAGGATGCCTTCTCCTCTATAGAATCATGGCTAAATGACTCTCAACTAATGCTTAACCCCAAAAACTAAACTGCTATTATTCTTATCAAAACCTTCAACTACAGAATTCAAAATTGTCTCTCATAATAAAACTAAAATAAAACAAGCACAATCTGCAAAACTTCTAGGAATTACTATCGACAATTAACTCTCTTTTGAACAACACATACTCAATACAGTAAAGAAAACTCACTTCAAACTTGGCAAACTATACTGGCACAAACTTTACCTTGATAAACAAACTAGGATCAAATTAGCAAACACCCTGATTATTCCCTCCCTTACATTCGGGAGCCCCATATTCACCAATCTCCATACATCACTCAGTAATAAGCAACAACAATGCTACTATAAGATAGCAAAATTTGCATGTAACTTGTCTAACCACTCACACCACTGCAGCGCTCTCTCAAACCTATCCTGGCTAGAATTTCACCACTATCTCCAGTTTACTCAACTAACTACTGCCCATAAGTTACTTTTCCACTCCGATAAATGCCCAGCTCTCCAATCCATGCTACACACATACACCCTCACTATAGCCCTCCGTTCTTCAGAGAAAACCCTTCTAAGTGTAGCTAAACCCAATAAGAGTGCAGGACTGTGCCTGTATTCCTATAACATAGCCAAACTCTGGAATACCCTCCCCTCTTCCATTACCCAACTAGACTCCCTGAAGTCCTTTACAGCTGCACTAAAAACCTACTTTTTACATAATCCCAGCTGTACATGTGATATACAATGTAAGCCCCCTTAATCCCATAACTTATTCAACTATATTCTTCCTTTCTAATACCTCCTATGTTTTTAATGGACTCCTTTGACTAAAAAGTTATTATTGCACATCACTATTTGCTTTCTCTGCAATACATCTTACCTGCAATATGGTGCATGTATAGTAACTTGTATAATATAAGCTTTGCAATTATGTGGTTCGGTAATAGTGGTTTGCCTTAACTGTGAAGCTTTTCTCCCAGATTTGTACTTCTCTACTGTATTGCTTTGTTACTTGAATAAATCTGGAGCTTTTCTCCCTGGGCCTACACTGAAAATGGGTTTGCTTGTCCAGTGGACTTTCCCGGCCAACAAATACTAATAAAATAAATAAATAAATAAATAATTATTACATATTACTTCTACATAAATGTGGCAAATTTAACAGTCTTAATAGCTTCATATTTATTTCTAACATTGCATGAGTTCAAAGGGGTAAGTTTTTTGCTGCTGATACGCACTTCTTTGTGGAAGCAGTATTAAGTGTTACACCTATGACTGTCAGAATATAGTGGAATATTTCTATTAAAAGTATATATAATGGCCTTGGTTTTAGATTAATAGATTAAGTTGCACACTCTACCAGTAAGGGTAAGTAATTTCTTAAAATCATATGATCTGCCAATAATAAGTGATGGCTGGGACCCATATCAATGTGTCCAAGTTTGATCCATTTTTTTCTGACCACTATAATGCAATCTCCAATGTGTTTCACCATCACATCAATAAATTCAAATCAAGCAAAAACATATGCTCAGTTGGAGATAACCATTTAAAATCCTTCATAAAGCAAATGCCAATACCAAGATGAAATCAAAATATACTAACACACCATCCTGTACCAAGCTTTGACCAGCAAGCAATAATAACCAATGGGATATGTGTTTCTATGTAATAACGCCCCCAAAGGGGTGTTATGAGGCATAAAGCCATAGGCAGAGGGCCTCTACATCCCTGCAAGGGCTTTAGTTACACATTAACACACACTCTGGAGGGCATTACTGTGCTTAGAGAATAGTCTCTCTATAAAACTGTTGTGTTTTGCTTATTTCTTTTTTCTATGACTGTATTGTTTATGTATTTCTGATGTAAAATAGTTCCTCTGCCTAATGTTTCAGACTTGCTGTAGTATATGTAAACGGTGGTGGATGAAGTATTTCACATCTAAAATATAACCTTTTCAAAAATTTTCCAGATATTTACTTCATTTTTTTGGTCCCTTACTCCTAAAGTGTGAGGTTTGTTGCCAGTTATTGATGATTGAATTCAGTAAATAATAGCATATATTTGAGTTTCAGACTTTTTTCCTTTAGAAAATTCATGCTAACACAAATCCTGTTATTTAAGCAACTTTGTAATTTTATAAGAGCAATATTTAAAATCTGTCCCTAGTTTTGAGCCTTTGTTTCCCCTTTATTTTAGGCTTTCTCCAGAATTCTTGAGCTAAGAGGTTGAGAGGAATGCATACCTTTTTTCTGCTACTGCCAGTGGTCTATCGATCTCGGTCTATGTGTCTCGGTATCTCACACATACACACACACACACACACACACACACACACACACACACACACACACACACACACACACACACACACACCTGCACTTCAGAAAATGTATGGTAACACAAGTCCTGTTATTCAAGCAATGTATGATTTTGTTACCCCTTTATTTTAGGCTTTATTGAGATTTCTTGAGCTGAGGTTGAGAGGTATGCAAACCTCTTAACAGATGCTGCTTCTGCTGCCACTCCTAAATCACTCTCACTCTTCACATATACATACATGCACCAAAACACATGCACACTTCTGCTTTTATGTATATAAGCATGCATACACTAACACATACAGACAGAAACATAAAAACACATACACACACATATGCACACACTTTTTTCTTTTTCTTTCTTTCTTTTTTGTTTCTTTTACTTTCACACTCTCTAAACAGTGAAAGCACTGCTTAGTGAGTTTAAAATAATGTCTCGATTGATCTCACTCTCACTTTCATGCACGCACACACACACACACACACACACACACACACACACACACACACACACACACACACACACACACGGTTTTCTATTTTTTTTTTATTTCTTTCTTTTTTTTTTTTTAATTTTACACTCACCAAACAACAAAAGTGCTGCTTAGCAAATGTAAAATAATGGTGGTCGTCAGTCAACACCTGCAGAATGCACAATACCACAGAGAATAGTGTTGTTGCCTCACAGAAAGAAGTTCTCCAGTTCAGTTCTCGGCTGAAGTGCCTTCTGTGCAGTCTACATGTCCTACTTGGATTCATGTGGGTTTCCTCTGGGTGCTCCAATTTCTTCCTACATTCAAAAGACATACAGTAGATGGAATGGACATTGTAAATTGGCTGAAGGTGTGAGTGTGCATGCGAGTGTGTGCTGTAGAAGAACTACCATGGCAGGGCTAGCCAACCGGTGGTACAAACCACGGCTCTAGATGACTGTCACTGTTGAAATGACACCCTGAGCCCATGTGTAAAAATAGGAAAAGGGGTTGTGGATCGATGAATTATCTGTAGATTAACACCCTGATGGAGACTGTTCATTCTCCAGTCAGGGTGGTGAGGTACAGATTGCTCATTCACTAAGCAGTTTTAACACCAACTGAGTAAATGAAAATATGAAAGTAATAAAATCTTTACTGCAATTTTACATTTACAAAAATATGCAGTACAGGAAAAATTTACAAGTACATTTTATTTGAGAAACGTAAATATTGCAACATAATATTTCATCAAGGAAGCATTTGGATGCTAAATAAACCTAAACTAGAATTTTTTGTTCTAGCACAGTTTCCAGCCTAGCAGCATACAGTTTCATGTATGTTTTAATTGTTTGCCTGTCCTTTTCCCTTGAAACTATTGTTGACAATTTAATGATAATCATGTTTTATCTGGTCCCTTGTCTGAAACCTGATTTTGCACGTTCTGATTGTTAAAAAAAATAAACACCATTTCAAGAAAGTGAACAGTCTTCTTTTTCTTTTGGTTGTTCCCATTAGGGGTCGTCACAGCGGATCATGTGTTTCCATTTCTTCCTATCCTCTGCATCTTGCTCTGTCACACCAACCACCTGCATGTCCTCTCTCACCACATCCATAAACCTTATATTAGGGCTTCCTTTTCCTCTTACCTGGCAGCTTCATCCTTAGAATCCTTTTCCCAATATAACCAGCATCCCTCCTCAGCACACGTCCAAGCCAACACAATCTCACCTCTCTGGCTTTCTCTCCAAACCATCCAACCTGGACTGACCCTCTAATATACTTATTCCTAATCCTGTGTACCCTCATCACACCCAGTGCAAATCTTAACATCTTTAACTCTGCCACACCCAACTCTGACTCCTGTCTTTTTGTCAATGCCACTGTCTCCAACACATATAACATAGCTGGTCTCACTACCCTCTTGTAGACCTTCCCTTTCACTCTTACTGGTATTCATCTGTCACAAATCACTCCTGACACTCTTCTCCACCCACTGCACCTTGTCTGTACTCTCTTCTTCACCTCTCTTCCACACTCGCCATTAATCTGAACTGTTGATCCCAAGTATTTAAACAAGAAAGAGAACAGTGACTTCTTGAATTTGCTGTTAAAACTTTTAAGCATTTTTACATGGGATACTCCTGCACAACCCCATCTCAGGCACTCATACATACTAAATTCAAGGTCATTGTTTATTGCAGTGCAGGAAGTAGTCTGAGGTACTGTAACCATGGATTTAGCATATGCAAGTTTGTAGACTTAGTATATTTAAATTCACAATAAAATTTGTTTTGAGGGGTTCAGAAAACTGCACTTGAAAGAGGGAAAGAGGTTCTCTAGTACCAGGAATGGGGAATGTGGCCAAGTATAGAAGAACAAACTGTCAAATCAAAGTTCATGAACAAGCACTTCTGGAATCAGTATTTCACTGTATTTAAAAGTAGCAGGTAGGAACAAAACTGCTTTGTCAATGTCTGAGAAGGAGCAACGGTTTGCCACTTTTCTGAGGTTGAGTGACCTCAGAATTTGAATAATTAAGTAGTGAGGAAGTTTGGGTACAGGACTACTTGTCTCACTGAAGAAACATCTTACATTTATGTGCAGATGCCAAATCTAATGAAGTTCAAATGCAGGTAGTTTGTTTCAACTTTGGTTTTCAATGACATAGCATGAAGCCCAAGAAGCATAATTTCAGATCCTCAGTCCAGATGTAGCACAGATTTTGTGTTCTTTTCATCCATTACATTATTGATTAAGATTAGAAAGGAAAGGTAAATGTCACAAGAGCCACTGATAGCCCAAATGAGAGTGTAAACAACAGATGATGTGATTGACTGAAATCTCCCGGTGTGGTATTCGGCATTCATTTAATTCAGTGAAATGTTGTTGAATATATGAAAAAATGAATATATAGAATATAGTCTTGCATAAATAACTATTGAAAAACAATTCTTCACTATGAAGGTGATTCTCATGAGTTATCTAAAATATGTATATGACATCAAGAAACATCAAAAAGAGGGAGCCTGCATTTAGGCTGCATTAATAGAGAGTTTATTTAGGCTGCATTAATAGATAATTTACCACACCAAAGTGTAAAATAGTGCTATTTATCCAGAAGTGACCAATCAACCATATCTACAGTATAATAGTCAATATAAATTCTCAAATCTTTAAATGAAAGAAACATAACTCTGGATGATGCTCTGGTGGGAGCTGAGCAGAATAACTGGTCTGTATATACAGTATATAGAGATAGGGGACACATAACTGTGGCATTCCTAAACCTGTCTTGAGTGAACAGTGCAGGCAAAGTAAGTGTCTTAAAGCTTAGAAACACAAAATCATGAGGGTGGTCATGCATTCAGTTTGAAACTGAGGTGTTTAGGGGATTACCTTTCAGACCTCAAACCCATAATACTGATGTTCAAAATCTCAAGACAACAATACCAACATCTCACAATCAATGAAGTTACCCAGGGGAAGTAAACACTTGTCTAACACTGAACACAAACACACCAGCCAATAGAACAACCACCTAGGTGGGGGCTATGCCCCCCACACCCTACACACCCCCTCTAACTATATATACCAACTCCAGGATCACTTGCCCTAGGAAACTTCAGCAGTTTGTGATTATGAGTTGTTATTGTCATCTCAAAATTGTGAATGTTGGTGTTATGGGCTACGAGATTTAGAAGGGGACCTGTTCTAGGATATGTTAGTAAACACTTTACTACATAGACATGGATACATGTCAGATGTATACTTCTAAAGGAGGAAATTATACTGCAATATCTAACAAATTTAAAATAAGGAAGAGTCAGGCAATCATTAATGGTAGAACTTAAATACATTTTGAAATCCATGTCTTGTGAGTAGTCTGCTAACACCAAGCAGTTTTACTTATAACATTTATATTTTATTGTGAAGCAATTTGAGTGCTATGTTCAAACTGCTCTATTTGTATTTATTTTAATGCTTTGCATTGTTTTTGGCACACAACAACATGCATTCTTTGTATTTAATTTATTTTAGTTGGCGAGATTAGACCTACTAGTATACCGATCTATTTTTAGTGAGACTTTTGGTAATATAAATACTAAATAACAGTAATTTGCCCAAAAGCACCACTGAAATTCTAATACTTTTTTTGATAACAGTATGTTTTGGTTCTATTTAATGTGCATAGTATTCTGTTAATCTGTATATATCATTTTGCACAAATTGCAATATATTTTCCTTCTGCAGTCCTACAGAACTGAAACCAAGGTCAGCTTTGTTTATTTGACTTATAGCTCAAGAGATGTCCTGAGCAACTGGTAACATAGTCAAGAGAACTTTAAAATTTGTAAAGTGAATATTCATTACACATCATTTAATGTAGCAGTTAAAAATCTGACTGACATTTCTACATGATTCCTGTTATCTGCAAGTTTATCCTCATATGCCTGTTGCTTAATCGGAGAACTTAATAACTCCACAGAACAATTTAAAAATCCAAGAAAAACTATCACAAAAGAACATTTCCAGTCACATATTTTAAATAGTAGAATAGCTAGAAATGTCATGTCTGCCTTTCTAGCTGAAATGATCATTGATGCTTTGTTTTCTTGCTATTAATTACTGTTAAAAATAATTCCCAAATCAGACAATGTTTAATTTCTAATATTTTAAAATGGATGACTACATAATTCTCATCTGTCCTTTATTTTCACCCTTTTCAAAATCTAGTACAACTGCAGCATGTTCACATGTTTTAATGTTATTTTCCATACCATAAATGAAGCATTTTGAACTTGCTGCGGTAAAGAATGAGGAAATCATATATGGTATAAGTCACAGTACAAGTGGGATTAGTACAGAATGCTGAAGCTTAATAATCGTACTCAATAGCTAAAAGATAGCTATAATGAATAAAAAGTGATGTTCTGTTTATCAGTGAGTTATACTTAACTAATTGCAAGTTGGAAAAACATGGCTATGTAATGTTGATTATATTTAGTCTAAGCAATTTTATTTTTGCATTATGCATGATTTTGATAGAAACAAGCTCATAGACAATGGAACAACTGCACAGTTGAAGATTGTTAGACAATGGACTGAAAACATTATTTGCTGAAAGCTATTTTTATTCATTTTCTATTTGTTTTGGGGTTTGTTAACTTAGTCAGGGAGGCAGCGGAGCATGTGGCCTTTCATTTCATTTAAATTTTTATAAACCAGATAAGAGATGTTGCAGTTTCCAATGAAATGC
The DNA here is from genome assembly GCF_019279795.1 of Protopterus annectens. Taxonomy (NCBI): domain Eukaryota; kingdom Metazoa; phylum Chordata; order Ceratodontiformes; family Protopteridae; genus Protopterus; species Protopterus annectens. The sequence continues at coordinate 744,568,820 of NC_056734.1, read as the reverse complement.
ATGTTCTTCAAATTCTTATGCTATGTTGCCCTCAATCTGAATGGAATGAAGTGTTATGCAGTGCATGAAGCAAGGTAATTACTCTCCAATATCCAGGAAAAGACAAATCAGTTAAGTGCTACTATAGTGCAAGACCCAGTTCTCACAAATGTTAAGCACCCTCTACTTAACTTGTTAAAGTTAGGTCTCAAGATAGGCAGTCAAAGCTGACTGTACTGACTAGCAAAAGACAGTGGCAGAATAAAAAAGAAATTTGTTTCTGTCTGCTGTCTGTACAATTAACATGTCCCTCACTTCCTCTAATAAACTTAAAAAGTAATTAGAATAACAGGATGTGTGTTTCACCTGCAATTTCTGAAGGATACAAAGTGGTGCTGCGGTAGCGTTGTTGCCTCACAGTAAGACGCTGTCCAGTTCGATTCTCAGCTAGAGCATCTTCTGCGTGGAGACATGCATGAATGGGTGTACCTTCGTTGAAGGTTGTGCGTCAGGCCTGGCAAGCCAGTAGGTAAAAATCAACTGCCAATCATTAGCAGACCAGAGTTCCGCTGTGGCAACCCCTAACCAGGAAAAGCCGAAAGACAAGACAAAGTTTGAAACTAAAATGAATGTCATTATTTTGTGACTTCAGTCTTCATTGATTTGTCTGAAAACCAAATATTTTATGAGGAACAGGTCAAAATTATGAGGCGAAAATCTGGACCGCTGAGAACTATGAGTGTGAAAAAGTAATGTTTGAATGAAAAAGTGGTGGTTATAAAAATGTAAAAGACTATGGTTAAGGGTTGGTGTGTATGTGCAGGCATTTGTGTGTTAGAATTATTGTAAGAGTTTAATAATGGGATAGATTCAGTGTTGTGCATGTTTTGTGTTGGGTTTGTTCTATGCCATTTCTCCTCATGTAAGTGATACTGTTAGGGAAAGAGTTTTTAGTAACTTGATGTGCAAGGTTAAGAGTTACAATTAGGGTTAGCAGACATAATAGAAAGATGGTGCAGGGGAGCACTTTTAGTGAAGCAAATGTTATTTTATGTGCCATATATTAGGCAATATATTTTTTAAAGATAAGCAAAACTAAAATGATTTAAGCTGTACAATTGTAATTGATTAAGAAAATTGCATCGCAAAATGAAAGATTGTCAGATACCTGAAATTTTTCATACTAAGAAACATGGCATGTTCAAATTTGCAACACATTTAAGAAAAATTCGGTTAATGGTGTCTTTTTAAGTAGCACATTATTTATGAGATTTATTCAGTTGTTCATATCTAGATTAAGCATAGTTCATAATATGGCAGCAATATATGTTCACAATTCTTTGTTTATCATCACATATAGCTTACCTTTCACAGGTGATCACCTCTGGTGGTCTCAGGAAGTTTGCCTCAGAATAGACAATTTTATTATGAATTGGAAATATACCACCTATAGTAATATCTCCACTATTAGAGTAAGGCTGAATGTTCCATCTTCTTAGCTGGCAACTATTTGACTCTGTTCCCAAAACTGATACATGGACCTCCATCAGTGAAACTGCAGCAAAGAATAGTGTTATCATGCTTCTATGGCTGGTATTTAGAAAAAAAACAGCTTTATGTAAAAATGATTACTTCCTCACTTAAACACAAATTTCACAGAGCAGCAACGTCTCTTGTCTACTAGTTATATGCTTTCTTAAGTAATGTAATGTACTGTTTTAAGATGATACAGTATGATACCACAAAACACAGCATAAAGCACTTGAATTCAGATTTACATAACCAAAGAGTAGATAAAATGGCTATCAGAGAATGACTGACTGGCTGACAGACTGAATGTATTGATGCATAATGTAAAAGTATTACTGTAAAGAGTAGCTCAGAAAGGTTTAAGCTGTCCCTGCAAACTGTATACAGGCAATATGGACTGTCTGTTCTTCTCAGTCTGCTCAGACCTTAACTCCTTCTGACTAAATTACTACAAGATCAGCCTTTATCACTTTATCACATCAGATCAACATCTCTTGAGAAACATTAAGCCAAACAGGTCTAAACATATGTACTTAAGCTAAATACTAGGTCCACTGGAAATATTTAGATATAGATAGCTCTATAAATCCCATTGAGACTGCTTCTTAATAATGATACCCAACTACTCATTTTTATCAAATTGGTGGGTGTAAAATATATCATTTAGTTATTTCTTATCATGTCATCTGAGTGATAGCTCTTCCAAAAGATTCAGCTGTGTAAAATACAAATGTTGACTAAACTGCATTTGATCTGCCTGCAGTCATTTACCCTGAGATAGAGTTATCTGTGAGGTAGTCAGGAATAGCTAACCTACAAACTTGCTGGCCAAGTGATCAAGACAGTTTCCAACTGTGTTCTTGAAACATCATTTGATCTTCAAAAGGGACAAAATGTAGACCATTTCTTGTTTCCCATATTCTTAAAGACATCTAGACTTGAATTGTGATGTTCCCCAGTTTACTGCTTGCTGTAAAAGGGATTAAGCTGAGGGTTCTTGGCATGAATACATGATTAACAATTAGTTCCAGGTAATATTTACAGTATTCAGAGTCAGGGGCAGTTGCTGAAGCACACCTTCATGATTTTTGGATTTCAGAGTAATTTATTAAGTGTGGTTTGACACTGACTCTGTCAAACAAATCACAGTACACTGATATTGTTATGTAGCAGACAAGAAACACTCATTACTGCTGTGACAGTACAGCTGTATTTATCATACGGAACTGTTATAATAAACAAGTAGTGAACAGGTATATAGTTCCAGCTTAAGCACACTTCTTAATAGTGGCTGAAATGTGCCAGGCTAAAGACTGGTGCATGCCAACCTGACTACAGCAGACACGATTGCAACTTTAGTCACAGCTGCATCACAGAATAGCAATCAGGAGGACAATCAGACTGGCTGTGGCGATGTACAACTCTCAGAAAATCGACAGCTCAACCTTTCCACAGAGGACTTAAAATCCATCCGGAGTTAAAGAGACTTAAACTGGAGGCCAAGCATTTGGAAAAAGAAGCAGCAGAGAAACAGAGACATCTTGAGGCTGAGGAAAATGAGAAACTGTGATGGCTGGAGGCTGAAGAGAAGGAGTGGCAGAGAGAAAATGAAAAGGAGATGCTAACTCTTTGCCAGAGTCATGGAGGTAATGGGGAAGTGAGTAACGGAATCCCAGAAGCAACAAAGGGCAGTAAATTTCTATGACAATTTACAGAGGGGATACTTTTGATAATTTCATATGTTTGAGAGGGTATGTAAAAAGTATAATGTTGATCTTGAGCTCTGGATATGGTTCCTGACCCCATTACTCCATGGTAAAGCTGTAACTGTACTTTCTAAACTGTCTGATACTGATTGCTTAAATTATAATATAGTCAAAATTTGTTTGCTATAATGTTTTAAGTTAACACCTGAAGCTTACAGGAAAAAGTTTTGGGAGCATAGACACAAGGCAGATGAAAGTGTGTGTGAATATGTTGCTGAAATAAGCACTTAATTTCATAGGTGGGTGAGTGGATGCCAGGTCACCACTTTTGAAGAACTGGCAGACCTTTTGTTGAGGCAACAGGCCCTTAGCACTTTGCCTGAGGACATGTGAATCTGGTTAGCTGATAGACAATGCAATACTGTAGATGAGCTGGGGAAGAAAGGAGATATTTACCTAGCAAGCAGGCCATCACTGCACAGGAAAGGGACACCCAGTGCTGCTCATGGGTCTAAGGAAACCTATGGTGGGCTTGTGGGCAGCTCAGACTGCCCTAACAGAGTCCATCAGTAGCAGGGGAAGCAACTAGTCCAGGTACATGTCCAGGACCGATGGTTAAATGTTTTAAATGCAACCAGTGTAGCATATAGATGTCCACGGAGGCAAGGTGGGGAACAAAAGGTGGGAGTGCCAGTAAGTAGGTATGACAAAATGCCAAGATTAGGTTCTCTCGAGACAACAAGGGTACCAAACTATCACAATAGGTAATATCCTATCTTAGTCAATGGGAAAGAGGCCATGGCTAAGAGAGACACAACCTCTGACCTAACCATTGTGAAGCCTGCAATGGTTACAGAGAAGCATTACTTGCTTGAGCAGTCTACTCCAATCAGAACTTTAGGAGGGACCCCATTCCAAATATATTTGGCTAGAGCTCACCTTGACTGGGATGGTGGAAAAGGAAGCCAGTAAGTAAGTGTGTTTGAGGATATCCCTGCGGATGTCCTGATAGCGAATGATTTTGTTAATGCAATACCCTGTGTGCATGCAGTTACATGCAGTCAGGCATGGAGACAAGCAAGTAGATCAGGGAGCCTGGGGGAGACCCAGACAGACCACATACTTGCAGCCAGGACTAGTGAGGTGGTTACTGCAGGGAGTGAGCCACCCTGTAGCAATGAGACTGAAGGTAAACCACAGCTGCTTGTATATACTGATGTTACCTTGGACAGAGTGACTGCAAGGGCAGAGATGAGTAATAGTAGTACCCAGGCTGACAGTGAGGCACCTCTGCCAGAGGATAATATACTTCCTGTGGAAGGGGAGCTGGGAAGGGTTGCAAAGAGAGAGTTGAGACAGGCTCAGCTCTCAGACCCTAGGATACAAGGCCTGAGGGGGGTAGCCAGTGAGGCACTTGAATCTCAAGGGAAGGGGGGAATATGTATACTGGGACAAAGGGTTACTGTATAGAGAGTGGACCCCTGAGGGAGGGCTAGAGGGTGAGAAAATACAGAAGTTGGTAGAGCCAAGAGTCTACCATCTGGCACTTATGGCCATAGCCCATGATATTCCTTTTGAAGGTCATATGGGCATAAAACATACAAAGAGACATATTATGCAAAACTTCTATTGGCCTGGGATTTCCAGAGATGTAACAGGGTACTGCAGGACCTGTGAGCAGTGCCAAAAGGTAGGCAAGGCAGGAAACAAGGTGAAAGCTCCTTTGATGCATTTGCCTGTGATTGAGGAGCCATTTCAGAGGATAACTTTGGATATTGTGGGGCCTCTGAGTACTGCAAGTTCCATAGGGAAAAGGTATATCCTAGTGGTAGTAGATTATGCTACCAGATACCCTGAGGCTGTGGCTCTGTCCTCCATTGCAGCAGAAAAGGCAGAAAATGCTTTGTTAGAGTTTTTCAGCAGTGTAGGTTCCCAAATTAAATACTGACTGATAGAGGTGCCAATTTCATGTCAGACCTGCTGGCATGTCTATGGAAGTACTGTAGGAGTGAAGCACATAAAGACCACCCCCTACCATCCCCAGACTAATGGTCTTGTTAAGAGGTTAAACTCTACTCTCAAGGCAATGCTATGGGCATTTGCAAACTAGTTTAAGTGGGACTGAGACAAATATTTGCCCCATCTGTTGTTTGCTTACAGAGAGGTTCCCTAGGAATCCATATATTTTTCTCCCTTCTTGTTGCTGTATGGGCATAGGGTGATGGGACCTCTAGATTTTATTTGAGATGAGTGGGAGGGTAAGTGTGAATCCCACAAGGTGTCTGTGGTGGCATATGTCCTAAACCTCAGGACAAGACTCAGGGAGAACCTGGCAGAAGCTGAGCAGCAGAAAAAGGTCTGGTATGACAGGAATGCTTGAGCTAGAAAGTATGCTGTCGGGCAGCAGGTAATGGTTCTTATTACTGTCAGACACAACAAGCTGCAGGCAGCCTGAGAGGGACCCTACAAGGTGGTAAGGAAGGTCAGTGATGTTAACTACATGGTAGAACTGTTAGGCAGGAGGCAGGGGCACAAATTGTACCATGTTAACATGATGAAACCTTACCATGATAGGGAGGCCCCTGTGCTGAGTATTTGCAGTGGATTGTAGGAAGGGTCTGAGGGATATCTGGTGACTGAGCTCCTCAGTGAAGCTTGCACTGACACCTCAGTGGAAGGGGTAGCAATGTCCCAACAGCTATCCCCTACCCAGGTTTGAGAAATCCAAGCAGTGCTACAGGAGTTTGGGGACATGTTCACTGGGAAAACAGGGTGTACCCACCTGGTGCACCATCATGTGAATACAGGACCCCAAAGGCCTATTAAGCAGGCCCCTCATAGGGTGCCTGAGAGAGTCAAACAGACTTTGAGGGAGGAGATACAGGAAATGTTGGAACTAGGGGTAATTCAGGAGTCCAGCAGTCCCTAGGCCTCCACAGAGGTGCTGGTACCAAAGAAGGATGGCAGTGCCAGGTTCTGTGTGGACTACAGGAAATTAAATAGCACAAAGAGTCAGATGCTTACCCCATGCCTAAGACAGATGAATCCCTAGAGCAGCTGGGAAGGGCTACATATCTTACCAATATTGATCTTGCCAAGTGTTACTGGCAGGTGCCCATGACTCCCAGTGCTAAAGAAAGGTCAACCTTTGTGACCCCATTCGGGTTGTATATCTTCTCAAAGATGCCTTTGGGATGAAAAATTCCCCAGTGACTTTCCAGAGGCTAGTAGATTGCATCCTAGCAGGAGCAGGAGATTTTCCCCCTTGCTTACTTAGATGATATTTCTATCTACAGCCATTCCTGGTAAAAGCACCTTCAGTATGTCAGGGAGGTGTTGGGCAGACTACAGAGAGAAGAGTTGACCATTAAGCCCAACAAATATGAGGTGAGTATGGCAGAGGTCTCCTACCTGTGACACAGAGTGGGAAGTGATAAGATCAGGACAGAACCTGCAAAAGTGGAGGCCATTCAAGCATGGCCTGCTGCTGTTACCAAAAAGCAGGAGATGGCATTCTTAGGGAGAGCAGAGTACTACAGAAAGTTTGTCCCCAGTTATAGTACCATAGCTGCTCCCCTCACAGACCTGACAAGGAAAAACAGGCCAGATAAGTTAGTGTGGACCCCAGCATGTGAGCAGGCATTCCAGAAGCTTAAAGGAGCTTTAGAAGGACCCCCTATCTTAGCCAGTACAGATTACAGCAAAGAATATGTTGTGCAATTGCATGCTTCAAACCATGGGGTGGAAGCTGTACTTAGCCAGATTTCTTCAGATGGAGAAGAGCACCCTGTGGTATATCTCAGTCATAGGTCCAACCCAGGGAGGAATGCTATGCAGCTGTAGAAAAGGAATTCCTAGTCATAATTTGGGCACTGCAAAAACATCAGCCATATCTGTATGGAAGGAAATTCACTGTAGTTATAGACCAGAACCCCTTAACATGGCTACATTAAGCCAGCCAGCAAAATGCCAAGCTACTAAAGTGGAGCCTAGGTTTGCAAGCATATGATATGATGATGCAGCACCATAGTGGGGGTCAGCAATGCCAATGCAGATGGGCTGTCAAGACAGGGAATGGAGTAGTGTAATCAAAGATAGGTTCACCCACTCAAGCAATGTTTCTCAAGGGTTTACTTGAAAAACTAGCTTGAGTTTTTGGAGAGGGGAGAATGTGAGACTGCCAGCCCAACTATCTGGAATTTTGTAAATAATCATATGTCATTTGTGAATATTAATATGATGCATATGCTTGTCTTACAAATGTAAGAGAACTCTATGTTATGTGTATATTAAACTACTGGTGCAGAAGTGTGTGTTGAACAGTATGTTATGTACTGAGCTTCAAGAATGTAACCACTGTGTACCCTACTGGAAAAGAACAGAAATCTATATAAGCTATATATCTGTGAAAATGCATGTTTTAATAGAAGAAGCTGGAAAATACAGAGTTAACTTGTAAACCCTCAAGAAAAATAAGTTGAAATTGTTTTATGATTGTGTTATCTCTCCGTTTCAGCAAGAAGACAGGATATCTAGACCTAGAAGGTTTTCTATTGTCTTGAAACAATAATAATTACTAGGTTTAAAATGTAAAAGTGTTTAATTGTTTTACGACTTCCAGTTCTGAGCAAACATCTGAGAGATATGTACTTTTCACACAGAGATGCTAACATTTTGTTAATTTTCTGTTAGCCTGGGAACTGAAGGCAGGTAACAAAAAATGATGTCATCGGAGCTGACCCAGCAGTAATGTTTGATAGTAATTTGAGAACTTAATTTAAGAACTCTCTCATAGACAGGTTTTGCATTTTGTATTTTGTTTTTGACTTGGAAACATCCATCTTCAGCACTTCTGCCTTGCTCTGTAAGTAAGTCTAGGGTACAGTATTTTTTTAGATATAGATAGGAATATAGTAAAGATTAGTTTAGATGTTTTCTGTATTATTTGAGACTGTCCTGCAATGTTGTTTAAAATATTTCCTGTGATTCTGAACTCTGTAATTACTGTATTGATTGAGTATTGTCTTGTTTTTTTATTATTTAATATTAAATATATTTAAACATTTTAACTGTGGCTGGTTTGTTTAGACTAATTTAAGCTCTCTAATTTTAGCTCAAGTACTTGCATATGTATTTGGTGAGAGTGTACAGGCCAGTCCTAAATAGCCTTGGTCTTGGTCACACTTACCATTTGGATAATAGTAAAATCACACAGTAGGATTGGTCATCCTTTGGGAAGGGCCTTATAGTAGCTGATAAACAGCTGGTTGGTGGCAGTGATAACTACCTTTTAGTCTGGGCAGAAGGGGGTAGCTAGTAAGCATTTGCTAGCCTTTCCCAGGAGTGTGTTTGTGTTTGTATATAAATCAAATCTCAAAGTGTGTGTGTCAGCTACTTGGGAAGGGAGATGAAGCACTGGTTGGACAGAGAGGGTGCTGGAGGTTCTGGCTTGAACACTTGGCTGAGATCTTAACCCTATAGCTGTGCCAATAGGGAGATTTATTGGGGTTCTGGACAGCGAAGGAGAAACCAGCCCCAGACTGACTGTGATCTCTGTGTGCTCTTAAGGGAAATGTACTTTACTGTGTGTGCATCTGTCATCCACCCATTATGTACATTCTTCACTTGTGCTAGTGGTGAAGATTGAGGCTTCTTGATTACTGGACCAGTGCAGTGCCATAAAAGAGGTATATTGTCTTATGTGCATGAACATGATGTAACCTTCTTTAGTACTTTGTGATTCCTCTGGTGAGCACTTCAGTTAAATATAGGCCTTTTTTCAGTGAGGATGGTAACAGAGTTATGGAGAGCAATGCTGTTGTACAGAGGATTTAGGTTAGTTTAGGTCTATAGTATGTTACCTTTACAGTTAACCTCTCTGATGATTTGTTTGTTAACAAAAGAGTTAAGTAAAACTTAGTGATGCTCTAGAAAATGATAATATGAAAATATTGTTTATACTGGGCAAACTTTCCAGTAGAAAGCATCATAATGCCACTGATAAAATAACAACATGCCAACATGTTTGCTGTTATTCAGAGATATTACCAAAGGGACAGATTCAGATAAGTAATAGTTTGAATCATTTATTGTATGGCAGTTGCTCTCATTTAACTTTTCTTTTAAGTTCCTTCCACAAAGTTATCACCTGAGGCCTGAACAGATTTAAATTTCACAATTGCCATAGTGGTCATTTCCCCTTATTTCTTAGGTGGAATAAATAATACTTTTCAGTGAACTTAGTTTATTTAGTAACATCTGCATTGAAATGGCTGTATGTATGCTAAGCATATTTTCTGTTTCTGGAACTAGGTATGACTCTCTAGTTGTCAGTTGAACAATATCTGCCATCTCTGTAAACTTGGGTGAGAAGAGCATCTTTTCTCTTACCATTAACGGATTTGCTCATACTGACACTGTTCATTCTGTACACTTTTAATGTTATGGTCATATAAGTGTTTACATCACATACATTAGTGGTCTGTATGGACTATGTCACTTTTCAATCAAACAAAAAAAGAACTGTTGTTTTTGTGGAGCTTTTCTCCCCGGGCCTCCACTGAAAACGGGCCTCAAAGCCCAATGGACCTCCCCGGTAATCAAACTGAAATAAATAAATAAATAAATAAATAAAAGACGAGTAATTGTTTTCTAGGTAATCTTTATGTTAGTTCCCTGACAAATATGAGACAAGTATTGATAAAACTGCACATAGTACTCACCATGTGGTCTGACCACTACCGTCTAAACAAGAAGCATTATATTTTTATTTTTTAAGTCATAATAAAGGGAAGGGTCATTGGGATGCAGAAAGAATAGGTTCATAGGTGTTAACTAGGTTAACAACCATAAGGGCCTTTTTAAAGCCTATCCATGCATCCTAAATCTCTGACAAGTTTTGATACCCTTGATAAGTGTAATCATGGGCCTAGGAGATGAACTATTTACAGGTTACCTGCATCCATTAGAAACATAGCTGCCAACCGGGAATGAATTTCCAGTTTCCCATCCAATTGTCCAAGTTGCACTTGAATTGGGTTAGTGAGGAATTCTGCTTCACATGGAAGTGGAGCCTGTTCCATAGATGTGGTAGTCTCTAGGATACAAACCTGTCTCTCCAATAGGTCCAATTTATATCACAGGCAAGGTTTAAGTTTTTAGAACAGGTAAATCTGGTGCTGTTTTGCGGATATTTATTTATTTATTTATTTATTTTAATTTATTGACCGGGAGTGTCCGACTGGACATAGGTCCATTTTCAGCGGAGGCCCGAGGAGAAAAGCTCCACAGTAAAATAAACAGACAGTAGTTACATTGGATTACATAGCGATTAACAATTTAACATAGCAATTACTTACAACATATTTACAGATGAAGAACATAGTATATCAGTAGACAACTAGAATCTTTATCTGTGAAGTACATAACAGACATTAACAAATGTTACAATGAGAAGTTCCTGCTGTATAATAAGTACTAAGTTTATGAGCATCTGAGCTTGCTATAATCAAGGTAGTTAGTGGAGTGGAATGAAAGATAGTGGTTGGATGGGGTGGATGATATTAGAGTGGGAGTTGCAAGGGCATAGCCAGCATGTTTTTAGGTGCGCTTTTAGTAAAGTTTTGAAGTGGGTGCATGATGGTACGGAGGTAATTGTGGGTGGGAGTGAGTTCCATAATTTGGCTATGGCACAAGAGAATAGTGCTTCACCAGCATGGTTATTGGCTTTAATGATCTGCAAGTGATTTTTGTTGCTGGATCTTAGTGGTCTGGTGGTGTGATAGGGTTGGAGTAGATTCTGGAGGGATGGGACATTTAGTGGATGGTTTACTAGTTTGTGATATGCAGGAGGTCCATCAGAGTGGGGTTTGACAATGTCCTGTATGCCAGGCATAGATCTCTCCTCAAAAGCCTGTTGGAGATGGAATACAGGGATAGGGCCTTGAGGCAATCTGCATAGGACAGTTTACTTATGCACTGTATTCCTTTAGTGAGGAACCTCTGTGGATGTTCCATTTGTTGGATATGCCTGGTTAGGTACCTACCAAAGGCGACATTGTACTCAGTGATAGGTCTGATGAATGCTGAAGACAGTGGAACAATGACTTCATTGGACTTAGAGTGTATAACTGGAAACTGGACATTCATCCCTGTTTATACGTTGTAAAGCATAGAATGATTTTCTCACCACTGTAGACACATGATGGTCAAAGGCTAGACTACTATCTATATATGTCCCTATGTCCCTGACTACTGGGTCAATTCTAAGGAGTGTGTTGTCAATATGACAGTTACCAGGGATGGACACCACAGGATACTATTATGCACTTCTTGGCATTTAGTTTTAGTCCATGGCTCTGACACCAGCTGTTTGTCTGTGTCAGCCCTTCCCAAAGAACACTTGTGTCAGTGTGAGATTCAATGGCCACTCCTAATTTGCAGTAAGTAAAATACAAAACAGCTGGTTAGGCACAGACAAATGAATGAATTCCTGGTTCAAAGCTTCTTAGCAATGGATGGTGACCCCTAAATCCCTATGCAGGTAATTTCACCCAACACCTTTACTTAATATAGTGCATCTCATGTTGCAAAACTTTGAGGATAGTAATGAAAAACCCTTTTAATGTGTCCTTTCATGTAAGTGTCCTCATGCCACTGTAGAGACTGAAAAGCAACTTGGTCTATGCATTCTCATATAGTTTGCTTTTGTAACAACTTTTCACTGCAGTCATATATACGAAATGTGATATTTAGTACCTAAGTCACCACACTTTTAATTTGTGTGATTTTATTCATACAGAAATATTTATTTTTTTGTATTGGAAAGAAGTGGAATAGCTGTTTTCAGTTTAAATTGAATACATTTAGTAAGCCAAGACTAAATGATTACTTGATTCTAGCTTGTTTTTTTCATCATCTTTATTTAATTTTCATAACTTTTCTATTCAACAAGTAAACTCGTAGACATTAGCAACTGATCAAACAGATAGAGAAAAAGGAAAACAATTATAAATAACAGAATAACAATAACAAACTATATAAAGTAACATAGAATACAGTTATAATGTTTGTCCCAGCAAAATTTTAAATTCTA